>NC_081561.1:71299147-71597677 GCF_022355385.1 Mustela nigripes | reverse complement strand
AAAAAAAAAAAAAAAAAAAAAAAAGAATGGTAGATCCATGCCATGATGTTGGTAACCCTGAAGGCAGTGGGAGTTATGAGAATTACTGTATGTGGGCCAGTCCGGACTGGGTGAAGGGGTTCATGTTTCCAATCTTTTACCCAGACCTCATCTCCAGAGTGGAAGGAATGGACAGGGGTTCCTAGGGATATAGGGGCCCTCTCTAATATATGCTCGTGTAATTCTGTGAGGATTTATCCCTAGGGATAACAGTTGGTCCTGGAGATATGTGTCTCCTAAGACGTTAAGGTTGTTTGGAAAAGAAAATAACAGTGGGGGTGGCCTGCCATAGACTATTTCAAATGGGGAGAATCCATTTTTCTGAGGGGTACAGCGGGAGCAGAGTACTGCTAAAAGAAGTAGATCTGTCCACCCTAAGGAAGTCCCAGCATGCAATTTGTATAGGGTTTCCTTGAGGGTATGGTTCATATGTTCTAATTTCCCTGAGCTCTGAGGCTGGTAAGCTGCATAGAGTTTCCAGGAGATGTTGAGGGCTGAAGTTAGCTCTCATAGAACTTCAGAGATTAAAAAGCTGGGCCATTGTCATTGTGTATGGTAAGTGAGATCCCATGCCAAGGCACAATCTCTCAGAGGAGTACTTTGGTGACTTCTCTGGCCTTCTCGGTCTGGGTTGAATATGCCTCTACCCATCCTAAGAAGGTGCAGACCAGAACTAGCAGATATTTTACACCTCGGTAAGCAGTCATCCCTGTGAAGTCCATTTCCAGGTCTTCGAAGGAAGCTGTCCCTGTGTGCTGTGCTCCGGGGGGCCAGGAAGGTCCGGTTTTTGGGTTGTGTTAGCACAAGTGGCATACCAATCTGTGACCAACTTGCACAAGATTGCCAGTCTGGTGATGTAGAAATGTTTTGCCAGCAGTTTTTCAAGCTGTTTTTCCCAAATGTGAAGTTGAATGTTGTTCAGTGACGGCATAGAGGGTGAGGCTTGCTGGAATGAATAAGTGCCCATTTGGGAGGATCCACCACCCTTGGGGATGGTGAATGGCTCCCTTGGTATTGGCCCAGTCATCTTCAAATGCTGTATAAGTGAGAATTTGCAAGGAGCAGGTAACAGATGTTATAATGGCAGGTTGTCCATCTTGGGCAGCTTCCCTGGCTGCCTGGTCAGCTAAGTGGTTCCCTAAAGCTGGCTCAGCATCTCCTTTTTGGTGTCTCCAACAGCAGATGATGGTCAAGCTCCAGGGCACCCATACTGTTTCTAACAACTGAAGGATTTCATTTTTGTTCTTGGTTTTTCCATCAGATGTGAAGAGTCCTCTTTCTTTGTAGATTGCCCTGTGTGTATGTAGAGTGGCGAAGGTGCATCTTGAGTCAGTATATATGTTGACCCTTTTGTCCTTAGTAAGAGTGCCCAGATGAGGGCCAGAGTTCAGCTCGCTAAGCTGACCATCCCAGAGGGAGTGCTTTGGCTTCTAGGACTTCTATAGCCATGGTAATGGTGTAACCTGCTTTTCTTAGGCCATTGCTTTGGAAACTGCTACCATCAGTGTATAAGGTAAGGCAGAGCTCATGGGAATCATGGAGGTCTGGCCAGGTGACATAGACTTCAGTTATGATTTCCAGACGGTTATGTTCTGGTTCCCCTTATGCCATTGGAAGGTATGTGGCCAGGTTGAGGGCCTGCAGTCTATAGGTTTTTGAGAGGATTTTCTAGAAGTAGCCCTTGATATTGAGTGAGGCTGGCATTTGATATTCATTTTGACCCTGAGCGTTCAGAAGAGTGATCACTGAATGGGGAAATTTTACTGTGAGCTGTTGTCCTAGAGTGAGCTTGTCAGCCTCCTTGATGAGAAGTGTGGCAGCTGCCAAGGCCAGTAAGCAAGGGGGCCATCCAGAGGCGACAGGGTCTAATTTCTTTGACAGATATGCAATGGGCTTTTCCCAAGGGCCTATTGGTTGTGTTAGAAGTCCTAAGGCAATTTTTTTTGTTTTTTCCATGAACATACAGGCAGAAGGGTTCCTGGTATTAGGTAGCCTAGGATTGGGGCGCTTCCAAAGAAGTCCTTGAGTTCCTTGAAAGCCTTCTCTTGTCTCTCTTTCCATTGTAGAGGCTGATTATCCAGTCTCATTAGTAAATTATACAGGGGCCTAGCTATGACTGAGAACCCTGGTATCCAGATTCTACAAAATCCTGCAGCCCCCAGGAACTCACGCAAAGCTCGTTTGGTGGTCGGCTGCAGGAGGTTAGTTATCACGACTTTTTATTCTGTGCTGAGGGCCCATCTTCCTTGAGTTATCATGTAAGTATTTGACCTCTTGTCTACATAACTGAGCCTTTTTCCAGGGTGCTCAATATCCTCTTTTCACTAAGTGAGGTAGGAGGTCGAGTACTACTTGGTGGCAGGTTTCCTTAGCTGGGCTGGCGACGAGAAGGTCATCAACATACTGGAGTATCGTGCAGCCAGTTTGTCCTTGGGGAAGTCAGCCAAATCAGAGGCCAGGGCTTCGCTAAATATTGTTGGTGAGTTTTTAAACCCCTGCAGAAGTCTGGTCCAGGTTAGTTGCATCTGGCGTCCTGAGCTGATATCAGTCCATCCAAAGGCAAAGAGAGGTTGACTTACAGATGCTAGGCAAATACAGAAAAAGGCATCCTGTAGATCGAGGCAGGTAAACCAGGCAGTGTCTGGTTTAAGTGTCTGGTAGGATCTGGCTTAAGAGGGTATAGGGGTTTGACACCACCGGGTGTAGAGTCTGAGCAACCCAGTTTACCCATGCAAGTTCTGGACGGGTCAGTAGTCACCATCGGACTTCTTGATTGGGAGCAGTGGAGTGTTCCAGGGAGATTGGCATTTGACTAGAATGCCTACTTCTTTTAGTTACTCTATGTGGGCCTGTATGCCTATTTGGGCTTCCCGTGAGACCGGGTACTGCCCTTGCCGCTGCAGCTGTGTTCCAGCCTTTATTTCTATAATGACTGATGCTCGAAGGATGGCAAGTCCAGGAGGGTTATCTTCTGCCAATACATCAGGGACTGCAGTCCGGTAGGCCTCGGGGTTTGTCTTAGGGTGTTCTTGTTCAAACAGTCTCCATTCTTCATCCTGGGGTGTGTTGAAGGACAAGATGAGTTGAGGTCCAGCTGGGTTTAGACTCACAGTGGCCTGTCCAGAAGATCCAAAGGAAATTTGTGCTCCTAATTTTGAAAGCAAATCTCTTCCCAGTAAAGGGAGTGGGCAGTCTGGAACATATAGAAATTCATGGATCACAAGGTGTCTGCCTAGCTTACCAGTTCGGGATTGGCAAAAGGGTTGGCTTGTGGCTCTACTGCCTGTGGCACCCATGATGGCTATGATTCATCCTGTAAGGGGTGCCACTGGTGTAGCTACTACCAAGTGTTCTGCGTTGGTGTCCACAATGAAAGTGATCTTTTTGCCCCCCACATTTACATCAACCTTGGGCTCCTGGGGGCCTAACGTTAATAAGTCCAGTCCCCATCAGTCAGAGTTTATGTTCCCTAGTCCAATAAATTCTGGATCCTGGTCTGCCAGGGTTTCAGGTCAGGTGGAGGATTTGAATGGTTTTGGCCTTCGATTTGGGCATTCGTTCTTCCAGGGCCCCATTTCCTTGCAGTACATGCATTAGTCTTTTTGAGGGTTCTGCATTGTTCGGCTGTCCTCTCAACTGTTCTGGCAGTGCTTGTAGTTGAGAGTTTTGTTGAAGGGCTGCAGCCAGCAGGACATTTTGTTTCATCTTCTTTTCAGCCTCACGTTTTTCTACAGTCTCTCAGTTTCGATAGACCTTATTGGCTATTTCTAGTAGTTCGGTGATGTTTGTTCTGGCAAAACCCTCAAGTTTTTGGAGCTTGCGATGTATATCAGGGGCTGACTGTGCCACGAAGGCTTCATTTGCCATCCGTTGGTTCTCGGGTGCTTCTGGATCAAATGGAATATGTATGCGGAAAGCCTCACAAAGCCACTAATAGTAATTACCAGGAGTTTCTTCCTTGTCCTGAGTCACATCAGCTGTCTTTGACATGTTAGTAGGTTTCTTGGCACCTTGTCAGAGACCTTGCAGGATAGCGTCCTGGTAATGCTTGATAGCATTATGGCCTTCTTCTGTGTTGAAGTCCCAGTTGGGCCATTTATCTGGTGCAGACTCCTGAGCCTATTCCTCAGTATTCCTAACGCCTGTTGGAGCCACCTCCTTAAGCCACTTATGCACTTCCTGAAGGATTCTTCTTCTCTCCTCCGTGTTGAAAAAGGTGCGAAGGAGCTGTTGACAATCTTCCCACGTTGGTTGGTGGGTTTGGAAGATGGATTCTATGAGGTCGATCATTGCCTGTGGTTTCTGTGAATATGCAGGAATATGATGTTTCCAGTTTAGAGGTCGGTAGTGGTGAAAGGCTGATAATAGATGATGGGCTGACCCAGTTGGGGAGTGCCATCTGCACCAATTGTATCAGAACCTCGAGTCTCACAGAGGGGCATTTGGTAAGCTGGGATCTCCTGTGTTCGGAGGTGGCGAGTGGTGTTTCAGGGTTTGGGTTCTGGGGAGGAGTCCCCATCATAAGCAGTTGGGGGCAGTAGGGAGGCTGGTAGTGAGACCACTGATGGTTGGGGAACCGGAGGCAGAGGGGTGACTGCGGCCATTGACGGAATCAGAGGTGCCAGAGAGGCTGCTATTGGCGCTGGAACACAGGGAGGCAGGGATGGAGCCAGAGGTGGTGGAGAGACTGAGGGTGGTGGGGTGCTGGGTGGGGTGCTGGGTCCCACTTCAGGAGCAGTCAAGGGGCCCGAAGAAACATACAGTGGTGGGAGCTCTTCCTCTGGGTCCCCCTGATATATGGCTTTATTATGAGTATTTCTCGTTGGTTGAGCAAGAGAATCCTGCACTGTCCCTTACTATTAATGTAGAACTGTACCCACGGGGGAAGGGTTCTAGATATCTCTAACCAGGAGTCAACATATGGAAACTGATCTGAGTGTCCTGGGTTTTCCGTGACCACGTAAACACACTGGATGGTGGGCAAATCTAAGGCTCCTTCTGAGGGCCATCCAACAATCAAAACTAGGCCATTCTAGCTTGCACAGGGTCCTGAGTTTTCCAAGGGTCATATGAACCCCGTAGTCACCGCTGAAGCCCTTTTTAAAGTTTTTAAGCATGCAGTCTAAGGCAGTTGGTTTACTGAATTTCCCTCCCATCGTGAACGTTGTCACAGACAAAGGGAGGGGATTCTTTCAGATACTGTCCTGCTCGCATCCCTCACAGGAACTTAGGAGTGTCTTAGCTAAGTTCTGTTCGTATAAGGCCTGGATCAGGCTACTCCATGGAATAGATGACCATTGTGCCCTATGACACTCCGTGAGACTCAGGGTGCAGCCCACTCAGACTCCCTAGCTGAAGAGGTGGAGCCATATAGATAGATTCTTCAGATTCAAATAGGTTGGACAGACACCCTCCTCCGGGAATCCCTGACTAATGGGAGGTGATCAGGCTCCCCTTCCATCCTTAATAGAGAGGTCTGACTCAGGCAGTGGCCCCGAGGCTTACCTGGTCCAACAGGTGGATCCTGCCAGTTGTCCCTGGTCTCCTATCATTGGTCCAGCAGGGCGGAGGCCAGCCACAGCTGTCCAAGAGACCCAGGCTTGGGTCCGCTGAAATCAGCAGGGCGCAGCAAAACCTTAGGGTAGGTACTCCGTTGCCCTCCGAGGCTCGTCTCCGGTCCAAGACCGGTAACACAATAGGCCAGCACGATTGAGTTCCCCAGTCATGGAACCAAATGTTGTGGAAAATCTGAAGCAACCGAGGAAACTCAAGCAGCACACAGAAACCTGGGAGAACACAGCTTTATTTTCACTGGCGGGCTCAGCGGGATCGTTTCCCAAAGGCTGGGCACCTGGCAGGGTTAAGGGTGAGTTCTTACAGTTATGGGTGATGCGGGATGGTAACAGGACATTTTTGTGGTCTCTCAGGGCCTATTGGCCCCCTTTATGTGGAAGTATAATCTATACGGAGGCATCTCAGGAGATTGCTAAATCATCCCGTGAAAACTGTTTTCTTTTCTTAACCAAACAGGACGGCCATTTGGTCTTTTCTTCTGCCTCAGCAGAAGCAGTGGAGAGGAGCGGACAGGAAGGGGTGGGGCCCAGGGGTCTCCTTCCGTCTCAATACGATACTTATCTAACCTTAAAATAATGAATTTATAAGGATTATCCAGGGGGTTCCTGGGTGGCTCAGTCAGTTAAGCATTGGACTCTGGATTTTGGCTCAGATCATGATCTCATGGGTTGTGGGATCTAGCTCTGCACTGGGCTTCATGCTCCACAGGGAGTCTGCTTGAAGATTCTCTCCCTCTGCCCCTCATCCCCTCGTGTGTGTGTGTGCGTGTGTGTGTACGCGCGCCTGCATGCTTTCGCTCTCAAATAGATAAATACATCTTTTAAAAAATAAAGATTATCCAGGCATATCCAATGTCATCATAATGGTTCTTAAATGGGGAAAAGAAAGCAGAAGAGTAAGTGTTAGAGTGATGTGATGTAAAAAAGGGTTGACTCACCATGGCTGGCCTTGAAGATGGAAGGTAGCCAAGAGCCAAGGAATGTGGGTGGCTTTTTATTTTTATGTATTTTTATTTATTTGACAGAAAGAAAGTACAAGCAGGGGTAGAGGCAGAGGGAGAGTCAGGCCCCCACTCAGCAAGGAGACTGATGCAGGGTTTGATCCCAGGATCCTGGGATCATGACCTGAGCCAAAAGCAAATGCCCAACTAACTGAGCCACCCAGGTGCCCCTGTGTGTGGCTTCTAAATGCTGGAAAAAATAAGTGATTCTCTAGAACTTTCAGAAGAAACCAGCCCTGCTGACACCTTGACTTAACCCAGTGAAACCCATTTCAGACTTCTCCCCTTAGAATGGTAAGACAATGAATTTATGTTGCCTTAAGAAACTAAGTTGTTCTTTTTTTTTATTGTTGTTATAATAGCAATAGAAAACAAAAACAAGGTCACTGGTCTCTATACTCTCATTTTATAAATGAAATATTAAGGCTCAGAGACATGAGGTGACTAGCTACAAATCTTACAGGTATTAGAGGAAGAGCTTGCTGATTCCAGTTCTGTACACAACTCAGACACCACCCTTCATGTTCATCTCTGGCACTGATAAAATGAGAATGATAACTCATGGCTTCCAGGGTAAACTGTGAGTTAAAAGATCTTGTCCCATGACTGGCAAAGCCCTCATCATCATCAAATGCTAACCCAGGTATCCGCTGCCCCCATCTCTCCTTTTTTCCACCACCAGTGCTCTAACAAAACACTTCCTTACATCAAACCATGTAACCCTAGCTTGTGCCCTTCATTCTTAACTCTACCCTTTATGTCATAAAGAAGATATCTATACCTGAAAGTATTTGATAGTGATAGTAATCCTCCAGAATCTCCTTCTTCAGGCCAACCAACCTGGATTTTACTCTTCATCTTGCTGGATCACAACTGTTACCTCCTTGCTCCTGTTCCACATAGAATGAGTACTCCTTCTCTCAGAGGTAGTGAAAGTGACATCTACATTCATATGAAACATCACTTTATCTGCTTTTCTACACAGTTCTGTTAATGATTTCTAGATCTCACAGTGGGTTGCATCTCCCATAACTTAACTACGTAGTTGACTTGTGGTTCTCAATTCCTCAAAAAATTATGTGGCATTTATTCATGCTTAAAATGCACCCTGTAAAGTCTAATGCATCTTTCCAAATTATTAAGTCTTTTGTAGAAGCGGATTTTGTCATGCCTTAAAAGTTGGATCTCCATCAACCTACCATCCTACATGTAACACAATCACAGGTAAACATGTGAGAATGAAAGAGCGATGAGCATTAGGAATTTTAGAGATGCCCTAATATGGTGGCTCCCAGAATTTTAGATTTCTTGGATCAAGCAAAATTTAAAATGAAATCTTGGGGACTGAATCAAATTAATGGTCTTTTATTATAACAAAAGAGATATTCAAGAAAATAGGAAAACTGTAACATATATTTTTACTATATCATCATTTTAATATTCAAGAAGTAGAAAGAACAGAAATCTCAAAATGAGAATTAATCACCTTAGAAAAAAAAGGACAGTAGACATCTAAGTACATACATTCACAAATAAACATATATGCTCCATACACTATAATTGTCTATTTTTTTTTATTTACCCACAGATCAATGGTCTTCAAGGTTGGCACATGTCCTTGGAACCACCCAGTAACCACTTAGTTAATTTGTCTAACTACATCCAGCATCCCAAATATATTACTTTCATTCATTCATCCATTTGAATATTTGTCAAGTAGTTTGGTGAGCTTTTAATATTTTCTCCATATTCTGGGATGTGATAGAGGTAAGTAAGAGAACTGGAAATTTTGTAGGTCCAACTGTCTCTGTATGGTTTTCATCCATATGGCACTTCAATTTTCTCTTTCTAGTGTCTATTGTAGTCTATTTCATGCAAAGTTCTTTTTCATTGACACAGAAAGTATAAGCAAAATACTACCATGTAGCCACCTCTCTTATCTATCACATGCATGTCTATAAAATACATGGGCCTTTAATTCAGTAAAATAACATGAAAGAGGGGAAGAACAATTGATCTTCTATATTAAAGCCCTAGTTGAAACTGAAAAATAAAACATATAGTTTCTGCTCTTGAATAATCTTATGGACTGAACTGGCCCATAGTAACACTTAAAAATTAAAAATTAAATAATTTTACATTATACAGTTCTTCTTGAGAATGTAGAGGATCTGTTATCACAATAACAGTCAAGCAGAGCCGAGTGACCACCACACCCTTGGATGGGGCAAGCTTTTCTTCTTTTTGTTCCAGTCCCCACCATTCCTGATGGTTATCTACACAATGAGGTTAAGTGTTGGTCATGTCGCTCACGCAATGCACTGGTGTCTTTATCATAAGTGGAGGAAAATAATACCGACTTTTATTAAACCTGGCCTCACTTCACTCACTTCTATTACTAGTCTAGAGGGTAAACAGATAAGCCAAAAGGAGATTACAGTATTAGGACAATATGTGCAGTAATCAAAGTAAGCATCATACCATATACATGAGGTGTACAACCAAATACAACCGCATCTCATAATCTAGTTAGTGTAGCTATGTTTAAGAGTTCAAGCAATGCTGTCAGTTCTAAGTGCCTGGTAAACTGTTTTTTTGGCCACGGCTGCTATGCCAGCAAACTGTGGCCCTTTCCTGGCACAAACTCAATGAAGCAGGGTTTATTTTGTCCCACCCAGGGACTGAATATTTTAATGGTCATGGATTTGCTTCTCACAGGTGCTAGTTTCAGTCCCAGTGGTGTGTGTCATATTCTGGCAGGAGGTACCGCGTGAAAGTTTTCAAGGCTGAAAATAAAGCCTAGAAAAACATGAAAACAATGTGCTTTTGTGGATTTGGATTCCTTCTTCTTCTGGAAAGAATTTTAACATTTCTACCACGTTCCCAGCAGGAAACACTTTTTTTTTTTTTTTTTTTTTTTTTTTTTTGGTCTTTCTTTCTTCTTAGTGACATGGAATGTCAAGCATTTGGGGGAACTAATTGTATTGGTCTGCCAACTTCAGAACCATAGTAATTTGTAGTTTCCCTGGCTGGTAAAGTGAGATTGACTAGTATTGGCAAAAGAGAAAATAATTCTCTTCGGAGTTTTCATTTTTCCAAAGTGTTTTAAGGAAGCACAGGTGCAAAGCCTTTGCTGTCAAGAAAAACAACAAAATTTATGTGTACTTAAAGCTAATACCACCTTTTTATGGAGTAAGATAATCTTGTCTGCAGTATGAACTAACTTGTATGTTTGTAGAACAAATCTGAGACCCTTGTTATTTTTGTGAATCACAGCTAACAGTCAGTCAAAGGTTATCTCCCAGTCCCAACCCTTCCTTAAATTCTGTACTGATAACTGTAATATCCAATGCCTAGTGTATATCTATTAAATATATGCCCACCAAATAAGCAGAGGAGAGGGTCTTTTTTACTCTTTGCAGCTCCCTGCTTGGGAAGTTTAGATCTTTTATTCAAATGAAACTGACAATTTAATAAGATAAAACAGTCATGAGGAAAGACCAAGTTTGATCAATCTTAGATTTTACTACAATCGCCACTTCAGCACAGCATACTCTCTGTCTCTTTCCAGGTTCTAGTCTTGAAATGGTCACACAACAGCTTTTATCTGCTCATCTAGATTAAGAATGACCAATGTGAGGGTGCCTAGGTGGCTCTGATGGTTAAGCGTCTGCCTTCGGCTAAGTCATAATCTCAGGGTTCTGGGATTGAGCTCTGTGTCAGGCTCTCTCTGCTCAGTGGGGAGTCTGCTTCTCTCTCTATCTGCTGCTTCCCTTACTTGTACTCTCTCTCTCAAATGAATAAGTAAAATCTTTAAAAGAAAAAAAATGATCAAATATGTCCCAGCCTATAATTAGGAGATTATTATTATATTCTCTTCTGGCCATCCTTACTGGGTAGAGATGGTAGGTTTTCAAGATCATCTCATTTTCATCACAATGTCAGCCGTATTCCTTGTTTTCTTAGGATGTCTGGACCTGTTCTTCTAGCATGGGCTTTAATCTCTGTACCTCATACTTTAATCTCTGTACCTCTCTGTAGCTCCCTCGAGTTGGAAAGTAACACACACTATACAGTTTTCAATTTCTTTCTTTCTTGCTTTCTTTCTTTCTTTCTCAAAATAAGCTGCAAATTGGGGTGCCCGGGTGGCTCAATCAGGTAAGAGACTGCGTTCAACTCAGGTCATGATCTCAGGGTCCCAGGATTGAGCCCCAGTTCCGGCTCCTGGTCAGCAGGGCTTCTGCTTCTCCCTTTCACTCTCCCTCTGTCCCTCCCTCTGCTTGTTCTCTCTCACTCATTCACTGCTCTCAAATTAAAAAAATAATAAAGTCTTAAAAAAAACAAGCTGCAAATCTGTAAAATCTTCTCCTAAGTTTTAATATTCAGCAATTCCTCATCCAATTCCAATTATCCTACACATCTTGAATAGCAAGTGTAGCAAAACGAAGAACTCATTTGCTGAAGATTTACTAGCTTCACATTGAATGTTGGATATTCACACTTGTACAAGGAGAAGTTCATAAAATCACCCCAGTTTCACCACTTCTTACTAAAATAAAATCACCCCGGTTTTATCACTTCTCACTAAATTTCTGAACACTTATATTATGTTATTTTCTGATATACTCTTAAACCCAGTTGTCTTTTGATATCCTGTGTGGCTCAGATGCTTAAGCGAATGCCTTCAGCTCAGGTCATGATCTCAGGGTCCTGGGATAGAGGCCCGCATCGGGTTCCCTGCCTAGCAGGGAGCCTGCTTCTCCTTCTCCCTCTGCTCCTCCCCTACTCCTCTGCTTAAACGCTCTCTTTCTCTCTCTCTCAAATAAATAAAAAAAAATCTTAAAAAAAAAAAAAATAAACCCAGTTGTCTTTTAACAATTGTAGATCAAAGAAGATATATGTATGATTATTGAACTAAGTACCTGGAGAGAGAAAAGAAATAATTAAAAGAGGAGATGACATCAGCAAGACAGCAAAAGAGAAAGTTTTGGATCTTCCTTGCCTCCATGAACATACATTTCCACAACTCATGGACCAATTCCATCTGTGAGAAATCCAGAAACCAGTTGAGAAGCACCTGCATCCCAGGTGCATACAAACCAGCCACATTGAAGCCAGTAGGTAAATCTGAGATATCCTTTCACCATAATTCCAGCCCCACCACCCTGGGCACAACACCATACGATTGGGAGGAAATCCCCTGCTCCTACCTTCTCTGTAGAGAGGGAAGGAAAGGACTGGACTATACATCCAATATTCTAATTTTTCTGGGGCCACCTGACGGACTGGTTTCTATCTTGCCTAAATCTGAGTGCTAATAAAAACAGACGCCAGACTGGGAGCCACTGAGAACACAAACAGCAATTTAGCATTCAAACCCTTGCCATAGCCCTCCCCTTGGGTCAGAGCAGATTGAGCATGTAAAAATCTCCAAATCCCAAGCCTCTCCTGGAGAAGGAAAGATTTGGACCATGCTTCCAATGTTTCAACTTTTCCAGGAAGCTGCCAAAGGACTGACTTCTGTCTCTCATGTCTCAAAGAACTGAATGGTCCCAGGAATATTCTAGATCTATGTCTGAAATGTCTGAAGAAAGCTTGAACTAGCACACATTCACCCACCAGACCCTGTCCCCCAAATCAGCACAACACAACTGGCAAGAATCCCAGTCCCTAGCTTATCTCTGGGAAGGGAAAGAGAAGACTGAAACATATGGCTTTAGAGGAACACATGTTCCTCTAAGATCAGCAACAAGGCAGGGATACCCACTCTATTTCTATTCAATATAGTATTAGAAGTCCTAGCCAGAGAAATTAGATAATAAAAAGAAACAAAAGGCATCTAAATCAGAAAAAAAAAAAAGGCAAAATGATCTGTTTACAGATGACTTGATCTTAATATGTAAAAAACCCTAAAGATACCACACAAACAAAACAAAACAAAACAAAATCTTGTCCAAATAAACAAATTCAGTAAAAGTGTAGGTAGGATACAAAGTCAATATATAAAAATCAATTCTATTTCTAAACACTAATAGTAAATTATCTGAAAGAAGATGAAGAAAAGAATCCCATTTATAATAGCATTAAAAAGAATAAAATATTTAAGAATAAACATAACCAAAAAAGTGAAACACCTAGGGGCACCTGGTGGCTCAGTGGGTTAAAGCCTCTGTCTTCAGCTCAGGTCATGATCTCAGGGTCCTGGGATCAAGCCCCATGTGGGACTCTCTGCTCAGCAGAGATCTTGCTTTCCTCTCTCTCTCTGCCTGCCTCTCTGCCTACTTGTGATCTCTGTCTGTCAAATGAATAAATAAAACCTTAAAAAAAAAAAAAAAGAAGTGAAACACCTATATACCGAAAACTACAAAAACCTTGATGAAGTGAATTAATGAAGACAGAAATAAATGGAAAGACATCCTGTGTTCATAGGCTGAAAAACTTAATATTATTAAAATGTCCATACTAGTCAAAGGGACTTACAAATTCAATTCAATCTCTCTCAAAAAAATTTTTTTAAGATTTCATTTATTTATTTGACAGAGATCACAGGTAGGCAGAGAGAGAGGAGAGAGGAGGAAGCAGACTGCTTGCCGAGCAGAGAGCCTGATGCGGGGCTCGATTCCAGGACCCTGGGACCATGACCCAAGCAGAAGGCAGAGGCTTTAACCCACTGAGCCACCCAGGTGCCCCTCTCTCCGAGTTTTACTCTTAAAAACAGTCCTAAAATTCATATGAAACCACAGAGGACTCTAAATAGCCAAAACAATCTAGTGAAAGAAGAATTAAGCTAAAGTTATCATACATCCTGATTTAAAAATATAAAACAAAGCTGTAGTAATCAAAACAGTATGATACTGGAATAAAGATAGACATCTAGTCCAATGGAAGAGAATTGAGAGGTTAGAAACAAACCCATGCATCTACAGTAAACTGTTCCTTACCTAGGTTGCCAAGAATACACAGTGGGGAAACTGGAAATCCACACACAAGAGAATGAAATTGGACCTTTATCTTACACCATCCAGAAAAATCTACTCAAAATGGATCAAAAGCATAAGCGTAAGACCTGAAACTTTAAATCCCTACAAGAAAACACAGGGGGAAACTTCTTGATATTTACGTTGACTACAACACAAAAAACATAGGAAACAAAAGCAAAGCAAAAACAGACAACTAGGACAACATCAAACTAAAAAGCTTCTGCACATCAAAGGAAACAATCAATAGGGTAAAAAGACAACCTAAACAATGGGAAATACATACACACACACACACACACACACACACACACACACAAAACATATAACTGCTAAGAAATTTATATTCAAAATACATACAGAAGTCTTATAAGGAAAAAAAGAAAAAAGAAAGACATGGAAGAGAGAGAGGGAGGAAAGGAATTAAAGAAAGAAAGAGGCAGAGGGAGGGAGGGAGGGAAAGAGAGAGAGAAAGAAAGAGAAGAAAAAATGAAGAGAAAGAATGATAAAGAAAAAAATCCCCAAACACCACCACCACCAACAACAAAACAAATCTCAATTTTAAAATTGGCAGAGGGGTGCCTGGGTGGCTCTGTGGGTTAAGCCTTTGCCTTCCACTCAGGTCATGATCTCAGGGTTCTGGGATCGAGTCCCGCATCGAGCTCTCTGCTCGGCAGGGAGCCTGCTTCCTCCTCTCGCTGTCTCTGCCTGCCTCTCTGCCTACTTGTGATCTCTCTCTGTCAAATAAATAAAATCTTTTAAAAAAAATTAAAAATAAAATAAATAAATAAAATTGGCAAAGAACTTGAATAGATATTTCTTAAAGTAGACTTGCAAAGAGCCAATGTGAAAATATGCTCAACATCACAATTGATTAAAAAAATATAAAACAAAACCACAATGAGACACCACATCACACCTACTAGAATGGCTATTATAAGAAAAAATTAAAAAATAACAAGTTGTGGCAAGAATATAGAAAAAGTGGAATGCTTATACAATCTTGGTGGGAATGTAAAATGATGCAGCTGCCATGGAGAAGAGTAAGGAGGTTCTTGGAGAGATTAAAAACATAACTACTTAATGATCTAGCAATTCCACTTCTGGATATTTATCCAAAAGAATTGAAAACAGGACCCCAAAAGGTTATTTGCATTTCAGTGTTCATTGCAGCGTTATTCATAATAGAAAGAACTAAATGTCCATTAACAGATGAGTGGATAGAGAAAATACAGTATACATATTTAATGGAATATTTTATATCCTTCAAAAGAAGGAAATCCTGCCATATGTGAGGGCACGGATAAGCCTGGAAATTGTGTTAAGTGAAATAAGCCAATCACAGAAGCACAAATACTGCATGATTCCACTTATATTAGGTATCTAAATAATCAAGTAGAGTTTTAGACCAGTTGCCAGGGGCTGGGAGGAGGGAAATGTGGAGTTGCTGTTCAACAAACATAAAGTTTCCACAACACAAGATGAATAAGTTCTATTACCTTCTCTACAACATTGTACCTATACTTAACAATACCATATTGCACACTTAAAAATTTAAGAAGGCAGATCTCATGTTGGGTAATTTTTACCATAGTAAAAAAAGAAATAATTGAGGTGTATGGAACTCAATTTTGAACTAAGACTGGTTACCGTAAGTTTGTAAGATAACATAATGTACATTATTTTCATGCAAACTCTATAGTTTTGGAATACTCAGCCTGAGAGATTTAACAGACTTATTAAACAGAAGTGTAAACATCTCTCCTGCACAGTAGGTATTGTGATAATTTGTACACATACATTGAAAGAAGATAGGGATGAATATAAAGATAAAAAGAAAGTTTGCCAACAGCACTAATCATGAGGGAAATATAAATCAAAACCACAATGAGATGTCAACTTACACCTGTCAGAATGGCTAAAATCAAAACACAAGAAACAATGAAGAGTGGGCAAGGATGTGGAGCAAAAGGAGTCCTCATGCACTGTTGCTGAAAATGAAAATTGGTACTGTGCCACTGTGGAAAACAGTATGGAGGTTCCTTAAAAAATTAAAATAGAATGATCATATGATCCAATAATTCCACTACTGGATATTTACTAAAAATAAGAACAAATCAAAAACACTCATTTGGAAGATATGTGCACCCCCATGTTATTATAGCATTATTTACGATAACCAAGATAAGGAAAGCAACCCAAGTGTCCACATGTAGATGAATGGGCAAAGAAGATACATAGATACATATGATGGAATATGGTATCTACCTATTTATCTGTAGATAGATAGATACATAGATCCGTCTATAGAAAGATAGGTATATGGAGATATATATATATACCATATATATATATGGTATATATATATCATATATATAATGGAATATAGGTATATGGAGATATATATATACCATATATATATATATGGTATATATATATCATATATATATAATGGAATATTACTCCACCATAAAAAAGAATGCGATCTTGCCACTCGCAACAATGTGGATAGACCTAAAGGGTATTATGTTAAGAGAAATAAGTCAGTCAGGGAAAGATGAGTAGCATACAATTTCATTCATATGTAGAATTTAAGAAACAACACAAATGAACAAAGAAAAAGAGACCAAAAAACGCAGAGTCGTAAGTACAGAGAAAAATTAGTCCTTGCCAAAGGGGAGTTGGAGGGATAGGGTGAAGTAGTTGAAAGTGATGGGCTAAACTTATTATGATGAACACTGGGTGATTAGAATTGTTGATCATTATACCATACACCTGAAGTTAATCTAACACAGCATGTTAATTATATTTCAAACAAACAAACAAATTTCTGATGTGAAGAAACAACTGGAAGGAAGTGCCAGATGCCAAGAAGTATGGAAATAATTTTATTTTGCACTTTCTTTGTATGAAGGACTGTCCCAGCTATATAACCCCTATAATAAAGATGAAGAGCTCAACAGAAAGTTTCCATCAAATAAGACTAGAAAGAGTAGAATTCATGATTCGGTGATTTTGAAAAAGTGAAGTAAACATTTACGGACATGAAAACCATTCTTTAAAAGAACGAATATATAATTAAAGTAAGCAGTCTGTTTCTTCTCTCTTCTCTGCTCCCTTTACCCTGTCCCTTCTTTCCTATCACCCCCCCCCCAACACACACACACACACACACACACACACACACACCCCTAACTATGTGTGGAATGACTGTTTGGAGTTCTTTGCTTCAAAACATTACACAATCTCAGGTTTGCGTCCTAAAAATATCAAAAGTTGTCTCCTTATTTCTCTTAGGCTTGCATTTTGATTCTTTGCAGCTTATCTTAAGAATTCTAAGACCTTGGTAAAATTTAGAATGAAGAATGATGTTGCCTAGGGAATGTCCATGAGCTAGCTAGGTATCTCATTTCAGCTTCTTTGATAACAAAGTAAACAGTATGGAATGCAGATTATGATTGGTCTGTTTTCATTCTCTTTTCTTTGTGATAATGGCAATCAGCTATCCATGTACTTGAAACAGCATTTTTTTTTCCTTTTAACAAATGCAATAAGGTACTAAAGTAACTCTTAAGATGTACAGTCCATGTGGTTTTGGAGGTCTTTAGATACATTTATATACATAACCAATTTTTGAAGATTTTATATCCAGCATAAGGAATAATACTTTATCACAGTTGTGGGTATTTAAAGGCAAATACAGTGACGGAAATATTATTTTTGCTTCCAATAGACAGCATTTAGAATGAAATACTTGGGATAAGCACTGATTTTCCTGCATAGTGTTATTCACACTCAAGCTACTAACCTTCAGTGGGATAGCTGCAACTGTAACCATCTCTTATGCTACAGAATATTTGTTTATTTACTGCTTGAACATTTAATCTAAATTTGAGATCATCCTCCCTAGCCCATATTTCTGTAGCTCTTAGTGTGTGGAAAGGCATGAATACTGAGTTCAGTGGACTCTTAGGTGGATGATAATGTCTCTGAAGCCATGTGCATTATGCCCTTTCCTTTTTCACTTTCTGGTCATGGCTCAGATACCCACAGTCATGCGCTCTAGATACTTGCACTTACATGAGGATGGTCTATAGAATGTGAAATCAACTTCTACGCAAATCTGAAATTTCTTCACTTTAATCTACCAAGAGTTTTCTTTAATTTGACCCTGAGACAGAATTATTTTTCATCTTCAAGACATGTGTCAGAGTCACAAACAACATTTAGTCGATTCACTCTTGTTTATCTTGCCAAACAAAGGTTCCTCATTACCCTCACATTAACGCACCACCCTGACATCATAACCTGACTCAGACAGTCATTAACACCCTCTGAAAGCCCTTGTTGTAAAAAGTCATCATTCTTCCCTAGGACCTGTTTTCCTTTTGGTCAATTACTTAGGGGCCCTAGAGCCATTTTCTATCCATTATTTGGGGTTTCCCTCAATCATTACAAAATAATTTTAAATTTAAGTCCAGATTCCTTGGGTTTTTGTGTAAGACATTTAAACAACCCTAAGTTAACATACAGGAAAACAAACAATGTATTTTCTTTTTTTTTTTTTAATAATTTTTTTAAAGATTTTATTTATTTATTTGACAGGCAGAGATCACAAGTAGACAGAGAGGCAGGCAAGAGAGAGAGGAGGAAGCAGGCTCCCCACTGAGCAGAGAGCCCGATGTGGGGCTCGATCCCAGGACCCTGGGATCATGACCTGAGCCGAAGGCAGAGGCCTTAACCCACTGAGCCACCCAGGCGCCCCGCAAACAATGTATTTTCTTAATCTGCTCCTGTCAACAGAAGGCTTATTATCATTGACCATAACATACTGACACTTTACACAACTAGGAAACAGAGAATACTAATAAATATACGACATGGTTATGATGGAAACTGAAGACCTAATTTGGTAGAAAAAGCACATATAGATTTTTGTGTCTATACTATAAAAGATACTAATATATTAACAAAGTGTTACATGTCAAAAGATTGACATTAATGTATAGGTCATAAGCATCAGAGAATAGAAGGAAGGAGAAAAAGAAAAGGAGAAAAAAGCTGGAAGGGATCAGTGACATCTGATGGGAGAAATAGGGCTCGACTTGGCTGTGAAAAGCAGGTTAGGCTTAGAAATGTAGGGGGGAGACATGGTGCTCTGGACACACACCTTAAAAGCAACACTAACAGCTAAATGAGACTTAAGAAAAAAATAGACTAATATTCTCAGTATATTTTTCGGTCGGTTATGGATAGGAGTGGTAACTACAAACAAACATGGTTTTGAATAGCAGATCTGGGACACAGTGCTAGCAAAACTTTGCCTTAAGTGCTGAAAGAAACACACATACATACATACACAATGTATTTACTTAAGACACTTACATTTATGTAAATTTTCACCCCAACAGCATAAAATTTGGGCAAACTAATAGCGTTAGCCTGCAAACAAACAAAAATTAGTTACTATAGTAGATTAATGAGGTATCTTTAGCATTTCTGTTGCCAGAGAAAATAAAAACTCCTGAGAGTTTTTAATAAAAAGCTCCTTTTTAAATAAAATTTTAAATAAAAACTCCTGAGAGAGAGCAAGGGCAAATGAACTATATTCTCTCCTAGTTCTCCACTTCAGGCAGCCTTCTTGAGCGTGTACAGAAATGGAAGAAAGGAGCCAAGGGAGGGAAAGTGTTGGGGGGAGCAGAGGAAAGAGCAGGGAATTACAGGCTCTGGCAGCCATGCTAACAGGATTGGCAGCAGAACCAGTACATCTCACACCGAGCTTGAGATAAACTGGTTCTGCCACTATTTGAATTTTTTTTACACATTACACCCAATTTTGGTTGATTTCTCATGAATCTCTATATAATTTTATCCCAATTTTTTTTTAAAAAATTTTCTTAGACATACTTAACTGAAGGAAAATGTAATTGTAAATATCCAGGTTCAGGAGTTGTTATGTAATTTGTCCAAAAAGAGAAAAAAATCAAGGACAATTTCTGTATTCAGAAATACGTGTAACTACAGAAGAAATGAAATACTATAGGACTTGCAATAAGCATTTGCTTTCACTGTTTTAGGTGGAAATAAGAAGTGTTTCCAGAAGAAAAATGAGTCCAGTGAGAATGTGTCAAATATTTAAATCAATAGTCTAAATATTTGGAGAAATAATACATTCTTCTTAAGTAAATTAAATTTTGAACTCTCCTACAGAGTTTTAAAAACATAATTTCATTTTTCCCAACATGTTGCAAATCTTGTAGATATTCATTGGTTGAATTAAAACTCAAAACAAAACAAAAATGTGTAAAGGGTGCTTTGAAAGAGTAGCATCAAAGAGTCAAAGAAAAAAAAGTTCTCTCTTCCTGTTGGCTCTCCTCCCCCACACATTTTCATCTGTCATACTGAAATAAATAAGAGGGCCAAGGGTTTCTTTCTCCCACAGTGCTGTTTGTGGTTAAGGAAACAATAAAGGATATTGTTACAAATAGGTAGGCAATATAATGAGAAAAAGAAATGGCCTGGGGTCATAGCTGCAGCTGTGCAGACAAGACGTAAAGTTTTCAAGGGTGTAAGAAAGCAGCTAGAAACACCCATTAAAGAATAAAGAGGTTTTTGACTGCTGTGTACAATAAGATTATTTGGAACATATTAGCTACTACTAAGCTTAAAGTTCTGGTCATAGACTTTAAAGTTTATGAGTGACTTTTTATTTACCTTTTCTGGAGTGCTTTTGCTTTAGTATGTTTCTTTTCTCTGAATTATTTTTCAGTTCTTTTCAGAAACTATGTATTTTATATAAGTAGCTGGACTGAAGAAGCATGGAAGTGTGATCCTTATGTAGATTTGCTGCACACGGATGGATGGTGGTGGAAAATGTGCCCTGGAAGGGAGCTGGGACAGCAGCTGGTCCTCGCAAATCCCAAATGACCACAGCGTTCAACATCTCAGTCTGGGATTAATGAATTTAAGGCACAACCTTGAAAACCAATTAAAAAGCAACCGATTTGGAATTTGCTATCTTGGTAGTGGATAGTGGTTGATGGTGCAGCATTCTGAAACCAGGAAATGAACAGCCCAGAGGTTTATCAATTGAACTGTGGTTACAGCTACTACCGACTTCTTGATCACTTGAATCAGGAGATACATATTGGTTAAGAGGACACCACCTAGAGTGAGATGCCCAGATTTTTGTTTGTTTGGTTTGGTTTGGTTTGGTTTTTTAAAGATTTTATTTATTTATTTGACAGAGAGAGACATAGTGAGAGAGGGAGCACAAGCAGAGGGAGTGGAAGAGGGAGGAACTGGCTTGCCGCCAAGCAGGGAACCCGAACTGGGGCTCGATCCCAGGACCTTAGGATCATGACCTGAGCGGAAGGCAGATGCGTAATGACTAAGCCACCCAGGTGCCTTGAGATGCCCACTTTTGACACTGGTAGCAGCTATTGACGCTTCAGGAATAACTGAACCTCTCTGTACTTCAGATTCTGACTTCTGAAATGAGGTTAACAACTGTACTTGTATCATAGGCTTGTTTTAAGCATGAAACAAATTAATACATATTTTTTTAATAAACTGGGTATTTTGGAATAATGTTAGGTATACAGAAAAGTAAAGATAGTACAGAAAGTTCCTGTAAAACCTCACCCAGTTTCCTCTAAAGCTATTTTCTTACATTCCCACAGTACATTTGTCAAAACCTAAGAAACCAACATTGGTACATTGCAATTAACCAAACTCCAAACTTTATTCAGATTTCACCAGTTTTTCCACTAATGTCTTTTTTCCATTCCAAGATTCAGTCCAGGATACCACATTACACTTAGGAAAATACATATTTTATTTTTCAAAAACGTTTAGAATAGTGTCTGGCACATAGTAAGCACCTGCTTAATGTTATGCAATCCTATTAGATGATTGCCATGTAGGTGAGATGGAATGTTTCTAGCCCTGTTATACATCAACAAGACTTAATTCCCAATTTCTAATACTACCAGTTCATGTAAGAGAAATAAGTAGAATTATTTCACCAGAACATTGCAAAGAAGCTATAAATACAAAATAAAGGGTCATTTGTGTTTGTACTAAAAGCTGTAGGTTAATTGCTCTCAAAAGGTTGTAGGATATCTTCTAGAGGTCAGAAAAACAAATCATGTCTCAGGCATTAATCCATTAACTGACTCATTCATTCAACAAATGTTTTTTCAAGCACCTACAATACACAAGGCAGGGTGCCATGGCCTGAGGCACAGAGATAAATAAGTCAGTCTCAATCCCTTTTTCATGTGAAGCTTACATTTTATGTAACTAACGTACTATCACCTTAAATAAGCAATTGATATGGAATCTGATTTACCCCACAATGAAATGGAAAGGCAGTAGAATCCCCCAACTAAACACAACCGATAATGTTTACTCAGAAGTGGTGATGGATATATTAAGTGAAAGAGGGAAATGGGCACAGTTCACTTTTGTTCCAATTGCCCAGATGTGCAGGATCCAAGAGGGACTTCTACAAAGATATGAGTGCAAAGAAAATCTGTGCATGACTCCAGATGTGTCCATTCCAACCACTCCGGGGTGCTTCCTGAAAGGAGCAGCCTTGCTTGTGACTGATAAGAATATTAGCTAAATGCTATCAGGTGCTTATTCTATGCCAGACATTGTTCCAAGTGTTTTACATGTATTAATGAGGCAAAGTGATCTAATTCAATAAATATATAAAGGAAGACTAAAAAAAAAAAATCTTGCATTTCCACAAGTTTCTGAATATAGTGGCATAAATTGCCCCTGGGTATAAATAGTAAAATCAGCTTTATTTGCCCTTCATTAAAATAAAAATTTGAAATGAATCTTCTTGACTTCTAGATTCAGAAAGACAATATTCCTTAGGAGTAAAATCTTGGAATATTTTCTAAGATGTCTCAGATAACTACTAAGCAAACTTATGTATATGTGTATGTGTACTAAATGTTATTTGTGTCTTCTTTTCACAATTCAGTAAAATCCAGTAGTAATTAAAGCATCTACTACTGCCTAGGCACCTGCTGTGCGCTATATCAAAAACAAATATGAATAAGGCAACCCATTTCCTCAGAGACTTTGCACTATAATAGATGCATTTTATTTTATTTCACATATGAATAACCAAAAAAATGTGTTCACCTGAAATAAACACATCCTGAAAAGCTAAAGTATAAAGTGGAATGAGGTAGGACCTGCTAGAGGCATACAAACATGATGAGGAAAAAGAGAACAGAAACAGAAGGAATTGTACTGGGCTAGAGTGCATGACTGTGACAAGTGAAGACTGAGTGGAATTTTAACAAGTGGAGACAGATGACAGGGTAAGATATTCTTCATGGAAGGAAGAACATTCATGAAGGCAAAAAGGTAGAAAACCACAGTTTGTCCTAGGAATACCACCAACCCCTGTTTGGCTGAGGTGTGGACAGCCACCAGCAGGAAGGGTGTGATAGGACCATTTGGCTAGAACTTGATTGGCAGAATGAGGATATTGTACTTAATACAGTGGAAAATGGTAAGCACTGAAGGATTTTTGGTAGAGAATTGACATAATTGAAACTGCACTTTAGGAAGATGAATTTATAATGGTGTAGGATGGATGGATTTCAGACTGGAGAGAGACAGGAGCCAGAAGTGCCAATTAAATTTTGTTGTACTGTCCAGGGGAGAAATAATGACTACCTGAAACAAGGGTAGGGCAGAAACAATGCGAGAAGATGGACATGGCAGTAGGGTGACTGATGTAGAAACTTACAGGAAATAAGAGACTCTGAGACGCTTGAGGAGACTGGATGACTGAGGAAATGGAGCTGTTCTGAACGATCTGGAAAGTCACAAGAAAGGTCAGGATGCATTTAAAGAAAATGGGATGAGTTTGTTTTTGAATATGTAGGTTCATGGTGCTTGTGGAAGAGTTAAATGAAGAGTTTTAAGCAAACAAGAAGAAATGCCAAAGAGAGACTGGAACTAGACACATAGGCTCCAAAATCATCTCAGTGAAGCAGTTGGAGTGAGGAGGGAGAAACTGAACACAGAGAAAGACAGAATGCTGGGCGAACACCTACATTTAGAAATCAGAAACAGGATAAGGACAAAAGAGAAAAAGAAAAGTGCAGATCAGAGATAGCAGGAGAATCAAGGAAATGCTGTATTGTATTGTATTGTGAAAAACAGGGAAGCCAGAATTGTGCAGAAATTTCCAGAAAACCAAATTAATCCATATTCTGGGAAGCTTCATGAATACAAAAGCCAGTTTCCTTATATAAAATATCAATTTGTTTTATTGTCCAGTGCTTCGTGGAGTACTGGTTCATTTAAAGAAATGTCAAACAAAAACTTCAGAAAAAAAATTCACTTCTGAAAATCTAAAATATTCATTAAAAGACTTCCAGCAAATCTATAAAATCTACTAAGCAGCAATTAGATAAAGATACATAGGTCACACATGCATTTGAAAATTTCTGCTTATGATCAGATATTCTGTTGGAAAAACCACTTAGTCTCTTCAGGTTTTGGAGAAAATATGTTTGCAATTATTGCATGCAATGCCTAACTGCAATTTGTCTTCATCCTGGGGGTTGGAAAGAATAATTTTTGAATTAGAACTTATTTCATTTTCAGTATGGTCCTTTGTTTGGTAGCTTTCTATTCATTTCCCCCTTTTAAACTTTTAAAGTGGAAGCAGTTGCCAAATTCGTCTTAGGCCTTCTTGCAACCAAAAATGTACGAGTCAAAAGAAAATCGAAATTACTTTGAGGGGTGAACTGACACTTCTTTCAAAGAATCGCAATCCCAACACAAACAATATAAAGTTCAAAAAAAAAAAAAATAGATTGATGGATGGTGGATGGATGGCAAGAGATTGAAAACAATCAACTTAAGATTTTTTTATATTGGGGCACCTAGTTGGATCAGTCATTAGGCGTCTGCCTTTGGCTCACCTCATGAACCCAGGGTCCTGGGATCGAGCCCCACATCAGGCTCCTTGCTCCGGAAGCCTGCTTCTCCCTCTCCCACTCCTCCTGCTGTGTTCCCTTTCTTGCTGTGTCTGTCTCTGCCAAAAAAATAAATAAAATCCTTTAAAAATTTTTTAAATTAATTTTTTTTTAATATTGTGGTATATTTTACTTGTGAAGGCCAGTCATTCCAAATTAGAATACCGAAGGAGGAACTTGGCTAGCAATTTTCCTTTGGTTGTGCAAACAGGGATGGCACACAGGCACACACAGGAATTTCTTCATCCTCAGTGTTTGCCCACATCCACCCCACCCAAACTTGAGCTGTTGATACCACCAGGCATAAAAGAAAAAACAAAAACATCTTCTTACATCTTAAGTTGGAACTGGGAATGCATTTTTATAAAGCAGCTATGGGTCAAAGAGCATTAGTAATATTCCTGTTCATGGGCTTTTTGGAATAAGTAAGCTTTGGTGTACTAATTTTTGAGTCAAATAGTAATCATAAAACTTCATTTATGAAAAAATACATGTTAGATTCAAAATGATAAACCTTTATAAAGCCCTCTAAAATGCACTATGTTCATTCATAAACTAAATTGAACACTTACAAATATATATAGGCATGCATATGAATATATGTAATATTGATAGTTGTATTTATGATATAAAGTTAGCATATTTATATCTCTCTATAACTATTGAACAGATTTTTATGAAATTGAGATAGCATAGTAAATTTTATGAAGACTAATATATAGTATCCAAAACTCTGAAGAAATTAGGACCACTGCCTTTTTTTTTTTAATTTTATTTATTTATTTATTTGATAGCCAGAGATCACAGGCAGAGAGAGAGGGAAGCAGGCTCCCTGCTGAGCAGAGAGCCCGATGCGGGGCTTGATCCCAGGACGGTGAGATCATGACCTGAGCCGAAGAGGCTTAACCCACTGAGCCACCCAGGTGCCCCGGACCACTGCATTTTAGAAGACTCTCCATCTTGAAAAACAATGTAGCAACCAAGGCAAAACCAGTAAATGCCCTATTGTTTCACTGTCATTGAAACCAAGGAACAGGACTAATTTAGTTTCATTTTGTATATACAGTAACTTCAAGAAGAACAAAAGAAACTTTTCCAACAGCCTGAAGCTTGCTATTTTCTGATCTTTATGCCTCAGTGTTCCTCACGCCCATTTAACCCACGCTTTTTTCTAGTTACAACACAGATTCCTTTGGAGCTTTAAGTCTATCCCTTCATACTAAGACATGTTCCTGAATATGCCTCGCACTGATAAGTATTATAAGACAAAGTGCAGAGGAATTAGAAATGGAGAACCGGGTGCTTTTAGCAAACTTTCTTGACACTTAAAGCTATTTTGTGAGATGAAGGTGTTTCCTCATGGAACAAAAGATGACTTGTAGTAAAGGAGGTCTCATAAACACTATGATCATGTTGAAAGTGCATGGAAACAATGTTTCCATATAAGCAGAACCGAAACCCCTATTCGGTGACAAACAAAGACAACTATATACACTTATTTTAATGGCTTCCTGTTATTATTTACTACTCTAGCATAGAAGACAAGCAACACAGAGATTCTGATCAGACTAGTAATAGAATACAGCTTACGCAGGGAGTTGCACAGTCAGGGTATTTCCTTGATAGGGAGGGATGGAATTCATTTGTACAGATTTTCTCAGATCACATAAATCATACTTCCTCAAAGCTCATGCTCTCAGACACCACACACACACACACACATACGCACACACGATTTTACTAAACAACAGTGGTCTGTTTAAAATGAACTACAATTTAAAGCTGTATTATGTAATCTAGGCATTTATTTCACATGTTTCAGCAATGCTCCCCTGGTTTGTGATCCAACCCAGGAGGGTGGTTGATGACTATGGAATCCATTAGCCTTTCTGATTCCATGTGCTTACATTGCAGATTAGCTATGGTTCCAACTTCCAGTTTTAATGGAAACCACTGAGTGGTTTGGTTGTGTGGTACATGCGTGCATATGCGCGTGTGTGTATGTGTGGCACTACAGAAAATTTCAGCAATTCTTGGAAGTCGATTAAAAACAATAGTACTTTTCCATTTTTCTTCTTTGTCCTTTATATTTTTCCATATTACATTTCCTCCCTCACAGCCAGGCCATTGCTTTTCCTCATGACCTCTTTTACTGAGACCTCCAAGTTCATTGACCCCTGGAAATTCAAAAAAAAGTTCTCCTTTTCCTGGGCTCCTGTGATTACTTGTATTAAATACAAAAGGAGATCAATTAAGGGGAATTGATCTGTACTACAGAGTGGCTCTTTCTTTCTTTCTTTTTTTTTGTTTTAATTACCATCTAATTTTAATAAAAAAGGAAATTGGTGACTGTTAACCATTAAACAGAGCTTCTAAGACTCACCTTTATTTCCCTAAATTATGTGCGTCCCCTAATTAAAAGGAGAACATGCTGATTCATGATTCATCTTTTCATAGGCTCTGATCCAAAAACAGTTCTAAAGTTGATTCAAGGTACTTTGAAGGGTAAGAGTGTAGTAAATTTATAAGCAATATATTACAATTTGTCGTATCTTCCTTCAAGCTCTCATCTTTACAGTGATTTGTGAGAGGGCTTCGTAGTACACATTTCAGAGCAGATTTTTCTTGAGATGAAGCTGTGATCGCCAAAGATTTAAGCTCCATTTTACACTAAGTGGTTTGTCACCTTTTGCGGTGAACCTATACTATAGTAACTATAACAAATCTCCTGTTTTGAGGAGTACGGAAACCAATCCGTACTCTCTTCCCCAAATTAAACATATCCATCTTCATTTTAAAAGTCAAGAAATATCGCATTTTTGAACACCCATTGGACTTGCTAAAATGTAAGCTCCTCTCTATGGCTATGTGCACTTCACTGTGAGATCCATCTTCCCCATAGTGAATCCTGTCCATCACAGCCAAAAGGATTGGACTCACGGAAAATGGAGTTTGGTCAGAAGGGTAGAAGGACAGATTGACACAAGCATAATTGGTAAAAATGTTAGTCCTCCTGTTAAAAAATGAAAGCCATAACATTTGATTTTGCAGTTTCATAAATTTGCCACCTGAGCTAAAAAGCAGAAGTGGAGCGTTTGGATTGACCTTATTGTAAAGGAAACTAGAACAGGCAGGGCATGTGGGTGGTGGGGAGGAATTACTCCTATGGGGAAAACCTTTCAAAAATACTCTAAAACCAAAATGCAAATATATGAAATCAATGATGTAAATTAAAAAACACGTTATGGTTTTATTTGTTCTGCAATTGTGTAAACCTCACAAATTTTCAAGTATGTTTTCAAGCAGTTTACACTTGAACCTTTCTTCTCAGGAAAGAAAGTTTCCCCAGAAGTATGGAAACTATATGACTTACTACAGATAGGGCTGCCTTCACCCACCTAAATCTGCCCTTGACCTTTTCAGCCCCCACAGACTTCCTCGGATTCCTAACTCTTGCTAAGAACATGGTATCAATTCTGCTGAGATTCAAAACAAAGTCAGAGCAAGCCCTAGCTCCAGAACAAAGCAAAGAATGACTTCTCGATTGCACCATCCATTCCAGGAGAACCCTTATACCCCCGTAACTAACTTCACCCCAATATTTTAGCCAAACTAAGCCACAGATGCAGGGTGCTCCCTAATTTGCATAATATTAATTCAACATTTTAAAAATATTTATTTAGAGAGGAAGCTGGGAGCCACATAGTGAAAGTCAGTGATGGCGTATGGCTCAGTTCTGCACAACCTACATAACAAATTAAAGCTCCCTTTTAAATTGAACCCACCCTCCCAGGGAGTCAGTTTAATGACCATCTGTTTTTACTCAAAATACTTCTTGGGGAAGGAGGCATCTCACCTCACACTCCATGCAGCTTATCAAAGTATTTCCTCCCAACCACAGACAAGTATGTTCTCTGAGAAGAGAGCTAGTAAATATTTTTTTTTCCCCTCCATCTAGTTAAAAATCCTGGGATGGCTTAGCAACCTAATAATGTTTAATCATTCCTTATGGACCCTTTCCTCAGGCCCAGCCTTGATCAGGATCTAGGGGAAGAGTACAGAGTTTTCTGATTCATGTTTCTGCAGGAAAAGTCAAACTATTTAATCCCAATGCTATTCCGCAAAATAAAAATCGTTAAACCTTTTCAAAGATGAGAAAACTGGGGTTTTAGAAGTTAAGCTAACTAATTATAAAGCCTGGATTCAAAACAAGTATTCTGTGGGAAATGCTGTACCAGACAACACAAGTCTCTGATTTGAATACATAAGAAACAAAGCCAGTGAAAGGGTACAGGGCAAGGGGGTTTGGGCTATCTGGACAGAAGCACCTGTTCTGCTTTATTTTGTTTGCTTTCCCTGATGGGAGCAAGGGCATATTGTAGAGAAGAGCAAAGAAAGACCAAAACCGAGAGGAGAGAAATTAAAATGAGAGAATTTAAGTTAGTTTCTGGAGAATTCAATTAGTAAACACTTATTTTGTTATTATTGTAACCTAACATAGAGGACTCAGCACAAACCCTAGGAGCTGGTACTATTTTAGTCCCCATTTCTTTCTTTTTTTTTTTTTCTTAAGATTTTATTTACTTATTTGACAGAGAGAGATCACAAGTAGGCAGAGAGGCAGGCAGAGAGAGAGGGAAGCAGGCTCCCCGCTGAGCAGAGAGCTGATGCTGATGCGGGGCTCCATCCCAGGACCCTGGGATCATGACCTGAGCCAAGGCAGAGGCTTTAACCCACTGAGCCACCCAGGCACCCCTTAGTCACCATTTCTAAGGCAACTGTCATTTGCTTGGATCCTTAGACAAGTGAAGAGGAGCTCTGAGAAGTCCATGAACACAGAGGTTATATGCAGTTTTATCTGTGACTGCAGTTCCCTGAGAAGAGGATTGAAAGTTTGGGCAGATTATTAAGAGGTTATTATTAGGGGTGCCTGGGTGGCTCAGTGGGTTAAGGCCTCTGCTTTTGGCTCAGGTCATTGTCCTGGGGTCCCCGGATGGAGCCCCGTATCGGGCTCTCTGCTTAGCAGGTAGCCTGCTTCCTTCTCCTTCTCTCTCTGCCTGCCTCTCTGCCTGCTTGTGATCTCTGTCTGTCCAATAAATAAATAAAAGCTTTTTTTTTTTTTAAAGAGGTTATTATTAATGGTTAAGGAAAACAAAAATTCTATATCTTCAGACTTTACCCCGGAGGAATTTTATTTATTCTCATGGTTTTAACAACCATATATACTATTCAACCTCAAGCCTGTTCTCTTTTTAGGACTTCAGAAATAAATACGGAATCTCCTACTGGATATCAACCTTCTCAAGGTTGTTTTACAGCAGCTCAAGTTCAACCTGGCTAAACGCACGCACACACATTCTTCTCCTGAGAATCACATCTCATCTGGTGGTGACACCACCTTCCTGTCACCCATCCTAGAAAGCTGCTGTTCACCCTATTATTCGCTCTTCCTGCTTTTTTTCAATCAAGCACAAAAGCCTGGTAATTATACCTCATAAGGAACTACTGAGTCTGTTCTCTATTTTATAGCTCTACCACATCTTACCTTGGCTTTTATAACCTTCTCTCCGCTGTCTTTAAACTATCCACTTCGCATTACTTTCAGTAGCTCATTAAAGATGCTAAAACTTGGATGACACGCAAGGTCTAAAAGAAGCTGACGGCAGAATTCCCTCCTTCCCACTATTTTTCCTCCCTGTCCACATTCTACATGCCATCTTCAGAGCTACACATTTGATGGAATCAGTGTTTCAATGCTTTTCCTTGAACTGTGAGCTCTGTAGAACACTTGCTCCAGCTTTCTCCCCCTCCTCCCTTCCCCGCCCCTTCTGTACCTTTGTATTCAAGTCAATGACTCATCATTCCAGAAGCCCTCCCGGATTGCAAGGGTGAATTAAATTCCCCTCCTCTGTGCTTCAGAGTCCAGAACAGTGGTTCTTGAATGGTGACACGCATCACAATTACCTGGAGCGCTTGTTAAAATACATGCTGCTGATTCAGCCTCTGACCGAGCAGGTCAGAGGTGAGGCCTGCAGGGTTGACAGTCGGAGAGTCACCCACAAAGATTTAGCTGCACACCTACAGAACCAGCTCAACTTCTGGGACACCTCTAGCTCAGGTGAAACCCCGGCTACACTGGTGGGTAAGCATGGTACCAAGGAGCTGTCTTCACGTAAGTTTCCTCCTATATTAGCCACTGTTTTCAGAAGGGTTTTTGACACAGGCAGGCATGTTGGGGGCTCTTTTTATCGAGAAATCAGCATTTCATATCTTGCAGCTAAGGTCACTAGTCACATAAACAGTTTTACTGACTTGATCTTCAGAATTTTCAGCTGACTCACCTTTTAGGAGAGAATTATCAAACCTGTAGAGTTATAACATCTTAGAAACAGAATGACCTTGAACCTTTTGTTTCCCAGTCTAAGAACCAGTACAGTGTCAAGCTGTTTGATTCTGCAAATAATGGTGAGAAGGAACAATGAAAAGGTAGTTTCAGGAGCACCTGGGTGGCTTAGAAGGTTAAACGGCTGCCTTAGGCTCAGGTTGTGACCTCAGGGTCCTGGTCTAGAACCCTGCTTCCTCAGGCTCCCTGTTCAGTGGGGGTCTGCCTCTCCTCCCTCCCACACCCCCACTTGTGCTCTCTTTCTCTATCTCAAATAAATAAATCTTTTTAAAAAAGTAGTTTTACAGTTACTTACAAAACCACTATCTTTGCAAAGATAAAATCATCCTTTTGGTCAGCTTAAAAACATGACTCTACCAAAGAAATGATTCAAGATTTTCTTCTTCCATCATGTAATAAGTGTAGCCAAGAACAATCAGACAATTTACCAACTTGAAAAATAAATATGTAAGCAGCTTTCTCAACAAAGACATCTTCTCTGGAACTGTCTTTATGAGGTTCATAATATAAGTTTCACATGATTAAATTGGATACAAATAGCAACAGAAAGTCACTTTATTTTGGTACCTAATTCTCTACTTTGAGACCCCTTAAAGATCAACTCCCATCTTAGTTTAAGAAGTCGTAGAAAAAAAGTTATGTTGCATGCCTTCAACAGATTACTTTTGTGTGACCCTGGAGAAACACAGGAACACAAAAATATATATATATCTTCTTTCTTGGCCTCTCCCCCATTTAATGATACTCCTTTTTTTGTTAACATTTATTAAATCAAACATTCTTTTTGAAACTGTCTTCAACATGTTCCAAATTATGTAGCATGTTTAAGACATTACCTACTTCATTCACATGAATAAATACCCTTCTCTTAACATGATCTGTTCAGTATCTGGTGCCTAGTGAATGTTAAACATCCTGGACTCTGCTTCTCCCATTGTGTCAAAGGAGTTGCATGTCATTTGCCCTCTCAAACAGGGATTAGAAAAGAGCCTCAACACCCCTTCCCAGAAGTTGTTTCTGCCACATTTCTTTTGATCGACACCAGAGTCCCCTAACTGGTAGTCATTCCAGACAGCTATAGATCTTCCTAACTTTACAGGCTACTGGTCCTGTACTTCCTGGGTCCCCTCATACATGAGGCACACCTAAATAGGCAGACCTTTGTGAACTTGCTGGATTTATCGATGTCTTTATAAAAAGAGTCCGGAATTATACAGGTGTAGCAGGACATTTCTACTTAGTTTAGTTTTTTGTTTTTTTGTATTGTGCTACACACAGATGTTTACTTAGTGCTTTCTAATGATCAGAACCAACCTGGTAATTTACAGTTTTTCAAACTATATTAATGCCAGCATACATGATTTTAATGTTTTTTGTTTTTGTTTTTGTTTTTGTTTTACCTATTGGGATACTAAGCCAGAATTTCCAACAGCTTATGTTTTTAAATAAATTCTTCCCCTCACCACCCATACCCCAACCTCCTTTCCATGGTAGGATTTCCATGGTCCTGTGTTTACAGGACCTTATTGCAACAGTCAACAGGGTAGGATATGTCCTTGGTGTCAAGCCAGTCTCATCCTATGATTCTAATCATCAGAAGATAGTTGTGAGAACTTTGACTTTTCATATGTGATGAAATGAAATTCCTCTCTTTCCTTTATGCACCATCAAGGTATTTGTTGCCTGCAAACACTCATCTTATGTTTATAATTCAAAGTCTAAAATAATCTATATTTACTCCTAAATTTTCGTTATAAATAAAATCCCTTATTTTCTTTCTTACATTAATTTCTCTTTAATCACAATTTCCTCTCAAATTTCTTTATCTGTTTTCCAGTGTAAGGACTCTAAGTTAAAAGCAAGATCTAGGGTATCTCCCAGACTAGTAAAGAAAGATACCTTATGGAAAGCTACTAAAGAGATTTGATTATTTGATTTGATCATCCCGGAGATCAAGTATTAAATATTTTTGAGGAATTATATTCTTGACAATCTGATGAATTAGAAGTACGGTAAGTCAACAAAACATTAAGCTTTTAAAAATCATTTCCTAACCCTTATGGACATCACCTACTGCATCTCAAACAATATGCTTAATATTTTGATAATTATTATTTTTTAAAAGATTCTATTTGAGAGAGTATAAGTACGTGGCAGGGGAGGGGCAGAGGAAGAAAAGCCAGCAGACTCCCCACTGAGCAGTGAGCCCAAGGCAGAGACCCTGAGAACATGACCTGAACTGAAGGCAGACACTTAACCAACCGAGCCACCCAGGTGCCCCGATAAGTATTATCATGTTTAATATCCACAATAACACTGTGAAACAGATATAACTAATCCCAAGTTTCAGATACAAAACTAGTGCTCAGAAATGTTAAGAGTATCTAAGGCTTCACAGTAACCTTGCAAATAAGACTGATAGATCATGTAGGAATTAATTCCATAGTAAGGATATTGTTGACATAAAATATTTTAGAAGGTAAGTTGTGTGTGTTATGCTAAGGCATAGAGAACCTGAAAATAGGTTATTTTTAATAATTAAATTTCTTAATTAACTTCTTCTCTCCACCTTCATAAATTTAAGGTCATCCTCTAAGCACTCATTTACTAGAGTCAAAAGTTTGATTCCTAGTATTACAAAGGAGCTAGTTTTTCGAAGTATGAATTTCCCATTGATATCTGTGCATAAGAAAAGAAGAACACTGTTAGCATTTAAAGGATATTTTTGAAAAGAAAAAAAAAAATTATTCTTCACAGACCAGAGCATAGCAGACACAGTGTTTGAGACCATCATAAATTAACTTCTTAGCAAGGAAGCGCTTTTTCCTTGTTCTTCCTGTGCTCTTTTTTTTTATACTAAAAAAAATAAATTCAAGCCCTGCTGAGTCATTTCATAATGTTCTCTCATATCCTGGTATTGATCATCTCAAAAGTAATAATTACTCCCAGCTGCCTTTGTTGAGTATTTCAGGTAACTGAAACATGGAAAAATCCCCAGTAAGAGGGAAAGTTGGGGTTTGAGCCCAGGATTCAAAAACTCATGATTTCTGCTCTCGATGGGAAACCTCCAACAGCCTCTGGTAGCTGACAGAATAGATGAGTTCAATGCATGCTGAGACTTGAAAAGGAAAGAGAGAGGGAGAGAAACCAAGCAGTAGGCAGAAACCTATTCCAACTTAGTTGGAATAGGGGAGACCTCAAGAGTTCAAAAGCAGAAAAAGAGTGAGAATACAATCAGATTTTCTGTGAGCAACAACGGTGTTTGGTCACCACTCACTTTCAGTATGACTTCACTCCTTTTTAAAAATTTCCTTCAGGGCTTGCTTCTGTCATCATTTAAGAGACCATCTTCTCCAGGATGGTCGATGTGTACACATGCGTTTTCTAGTGGGGAGTCTTGTCGTTAACATTGCTACTCCTTACCCGGCTTTTAGTTTTCCCTTCAAGCAATTTACCTTGACACCTGCAATAGCAGAATAGCCATCACTCTCTTTCCCGACAGAGCTGCTACTTTCTCAGATTGTCCCTTCTGCTCTCAGAATTCAGAACACTTTTTATTGAGGTAGTATCTTTCAAATTCAATTGAAATGGAAGAATAGAATCACAGTGATATTTTACTGTGTTGAAATAAGGGTAAACTTACAAATCTTGCAGTGAACATTCTGTGTAAAATACTGAAAAGAGTATCAATTTCTGAATCAACTGAATGACCTTGGATTTCAATCCCACCAAGAAAACTAGGAAAAAAACATTGGAAGTTCTTAATCTCATTTTGCTCAAAGGTAAAGCAATAGTAATAATAACTCTCCCAGGTTGTAAGGATTCAAGATAAATTGCCTAATACTCTCCCAGGCACAGATTAGTGGCTTAATGAATAAAAACCATTATTATTGAGTTACTTGATTCACACAGCAGTAGTATAAAGAAAAAGAAACGAGTTTTTCTTTATAATTTTTTTTCCATCAGGTACCTAACTTTCCTCCTCAAAGTTCAGTGGAGTTAAGCACTCTTACCCTTACCCTTTGCACACTGCATCACTGCATTTATTTCTTTTATGATTTTATTTATTTATTTGACAGAGAGGGAGAGAACAAGCAGAGGGAGAAGCAGACTCCCCACTGAGCAAGGAGCCTGATGAGGGGCTGGATCCCCAGACCCTAGAATCATGACCTGAGCTGAAGGCAGATGCTTACTGACTGAGCCACCCAGATGCCCCACATTAGTGCATTTATGACTTTGCATTGAAATTTTATGTTTACATGCTTGGCTGTCTTTTCTAGACTACAAGCTTTTCAAGAACAGAGCACACATTATTAGCATCGCATTTCCAGTGACTAATGCTGTACTAGACATATTTGTGGTGGTCGATCTTTTGTGTCAACTTGGTGGTGACAGCCTATCCCAACATTTAGCCAAACATTGTTCTGCGTATGCCTGTGAGAGCTTTTCTGGATGATACTAATATTTGAATCCATAAACTTAGTAAAGCAGATTGCCCTCCCTGATGTAGGTCTCATACCATCAGATGAAGGCATGACAAGAACAAAAATGCTGAATAGAAGGAACTCATCCTGTCTGGCTGGTTGAGCTGGGCCACTGGGCTTATCAGCCTTCAGACTTGATGGATATACATCAGCTCTACAGTTCAACCTGGAACTTACACGATCAGCTCCAGTGTTTCTTAGGCTTTCAGACTCGGACTAGAGCTACAGGTTGGCTTTCCTGAGTCCCCAGCTTGCAGACTATACATCTTGGACTTCTTAGCCTCCCTCATCACGTGAGGCAATTGCTTATAATAAATTTATTAATATATAAACACACATAACCTATTGGTTTTGTTTCCCTGGAGCACACAATGTTGTACTGTTTAGTTAATATTTGGTGAACAGATCTGATCTCTCAGAATGAAAAATCCTTCTAATAACACCAGTTTTTCCTCTCTACCTATTGAAAAACAAAACGTTTTTTTTGCCATTTCAAATGTTCCCAAATCCTTAAATGAGCAAAATCTGTCCCCAGTTTTTGAATTCTCTAATAGGGACATCTTTTTTGATGGATTTAAACATCTACCTCAGAAGAATAGTTTTAGAGTTTCAAGTTGAATTTTAGTCTTTGATCCTGAAATCAATTTCTGATGAAGAAAAGCAGCTCTGGTTTTGATTGGAGAAAGCAAAAAATATCAAAATGACTTTTTTGACATTAAACAGCTGTTTTTTAAAATTCCATGATTTCATTGTAAGTGAGAAAGACACATGTGGATTAAATTTCCTTAAAATATACAAGGTTTGAAAATTTAAGGGAAACTGGTTTGGGTTTGATTGATTGAAAAGCCTTTGCAACCCAGTGCTATCTCCTTCTTCCCTGTCTCTGCCTGAGAGTTTTCTTCTTGCAAACAGCTTTGAATTCAACTTATAGAAGAGTGATCTCAGGAATGTAAAAGATGTTGAAAATCAGCCCTGGGAGTTGTTTCTGAAATTTAATGAACCCAAACCAGTCACTACATGCAACTCCTGAAAGCCTCCTTCTGAGAGCCTCATACAACAAGAAAAATACTAAGCTATTTTCAAATTACATTAAAATTGCCTTTTTAAACACTGTATCATTGAAATTTAAATATTTATTCCTAAATCTAATATAATTTCTAGACTTATGAATTGTTTGATCCTTTATTTTTGAGGGTAGTTATTTCACTTCATTAAAAAGAAATTTAGCGGTTTTCTTTGGAGTGTAAGATATTTTCCAGGAGAGAAAAACACAGTTGTTAAGTTTCAGATGAAGTTGTGAATGAACATTCATTCAAATGGCCTTCTCTGAAATTCTGCAGTTGTAAACCCTGATTTTAGAAAACAAAGGGTTTGGGGCGCCTGGGTGGCTCAGTGGGTTAAACCTTTGCCTTAGGCTCGGGTAATGATCTCAGGGTCCTGGGGATCGAGCCCCACATTGGGCTTTCTGCTTCCCCTCTCTCTCTGCCTAGCTCTCTGCCTACTTGTGATCTCTCTCTCTCTCTGTCAAATAAATAAATAAAATCTTAAACAAAAAAAAAAAAAAAAAAAGAAAGAAAGAAAGAAAGAAAACAGAGGGTTCGCTTGGTCTCCAGTTCAGAGCAAGATTCACAGTACCAGCACAGCACATACTTTTTCTTATTGCTATGTACATGTTTTATTTGGGTGTCTCTATTAAACTATAATTGTTAAAGATGAGGAGGTCCTGGGAGGTGTCTACTGCATTCCTTTTAAGGCCTCAAAATTAGTAAAAGCAAAGATTTTACCTCACTGCTGCTAAAGTGAGCAACAAGTTGGTGAAAGGTCACGTGGGGTAAATGATATATCTGGAGGGTCCCAGGGTATACATGTCCATACAAGCTCATCCACCAGACCGCTGTGGTCTGCTCTCTGCACACACATCCTGTGGTTTGCTGAGTCAATAATTGAAGTTCTCAAAGCTTCTTCCCCAACAAAAACAATATAGGCTGTAATAAGGTTGTACTGACTTTGTTATATGGAGAGTGAGACAGAGAAAGAGAATCAATGAAAGAAGAATACATTGTTAGATTTATTATAACATTGCCATCAACAACAAAAAATTATTAAGCAGCATTATAAGACAATATCCCTTTGGATGCGGAGTATAAGATGCAAGCTATACCTGTACAGAATTTACAATTTAGTTTAGGAGATGCTAATATGTAGTCTGTCTGTCTCTACACACACACATACACAAATGTGGCTATATAAAAACACACACAAATTAAGGCAGCATGTAAGAAATATCCAGAAGTTGGTACAAATGACCACCATTCCAGAATTTTAGAGAGAAATGGGTCCATCTGTGATTTTCTGTTTTGGTTTGGCTTTGGTTTTTCAGAGTGGATACAGAAGAACAACAGAAGATGTGAGGAGGAAGAAGAAAAGAAAGAATTTCCCCAACACCATACGTTTTTACCGATGTCCATGATTAGAGTCTGAACCACAGCGGTGACTACAAGCATCAGCACAGAAAGACATGAATTTGGGAGATATTTGGAAAATAGGAGGCCACATTTCTTATGCTTTTATTGTCCCTTCTTGAGAGAGTTTGCTACCCACCTACAGGAATGTTCCTTAAGGGGCAAAGACTAGATTTTTTTTTTTTTTCCAAATCCACCTTGTACTAATAGTTTTGTAAAATGCAATAAAAATGATTTAGTATAAAAATAATATAGAAAATAAACACTTTCAAAGTTTCAGTATTTTATTATTAAATCCTTCAAACATAAGATTACATTTTAGCCAGCTTCTTAAGAACAAATCTAATATGGGAAAATAAAAAAATAAAATTAAAAACTGTAAATGTTCATAAATGTTCATAAAGTGTGCATATTGTCAATTGCTACTATACTCATAACCTTTTATTGATTTGTAATTACGACTAAAAAAACCTAGTGAAATAGTGATTCCCAACAATAAAAGCCCATTTTCATACTTTAAAATATCAACATTTAAAATTTTTAGTACAGCAAGTGAGCTTGTTTTTTGCTTGTTAATATATTTAATCTAGGTTGGATTGATGACAACAGAAGACAACATATATATCTAAACTGCTTCAATGTTTTGTTTTAATTATATTCATAGTAGAGACAACAGCATCCCAGAGATACACAAACAAGAATGAAAATAGCCATTCAGCACATGCAAAAATCTTCCTATTTAATTAATCCAAAATGAAGTGAAGAACACTGTAGTTTTAAAATTCATAGTTATTCTTTCATCGGTAACCAGATCCAATCATTGATTTTATAAAGTTAAATTTAAAATACCTTTCAATGAATCTTATACACATTTGACTCGCGGTTGACAAACTTACCTTAAAATATCACGAGCGATACCTTCGTTTCGTCGCACGTAGGACCCCACCGACCTCACATCACTTGTGACATGGTCTCTAATGGTTAGACAGCGACTACTCACCCTCGGGACTATTGCAGCCATGTCAAATTGCTAGAAAAGTTTCTGCACACTCTGAATGTGCACAATTCCTGTCACAGACTGGGAATGAGCAATTTGTAGATGACACCAGGCTATAGATCAGAGTGCAGATAGCTCTGATACAGAACAGTGTCCTGATCCCCACCTCCTGTTCTGTTTCAGCTTCCCAAGTATTTCCTTCATAATCCTTATCACCATTTACCTTGAAATCATTGTTTGTTTACTTTTTCCACATCCATTTTCTCCATTAAAATGTACCTCCATCAGAGCAAGGACACTGTCCATCTTGTCACAGCTGTGGCTGCCAGCATCTTATATGGAAGGGATACGTGACTATTTATGAAATGAATTAATTAAGAATTAGTTTAAAGGCACCAGAAGATGATGACCGTGTGAGAGAAAGGGCAAAGGAAGGAAACTGACATTTATTCAGCTTTTATCGTGTCAAGGCTTACACGGGGCATGTGACTTGCTTTATCTCATTTCACCCTCACGCTAAAGCTGTGAAACAGATGTTATCATTCCTGCTTTAAAAAAGAAGGGAATTGAGGTTCAGAGAGGTTAGGAAACTTGCACAGGGTCACATAGCTAGTAAATGATAGAGCTGGGATTTGAAGAATTTGGCTCCAACCCTGACAGGATTTGTTGAGTGATTACATGTGTGCAAGAGTCTGGGGAAGGGGGTATACATTAATACACTAATACAAAGGAGCACTAAACTTAAAGGAAGAACATGACGGGATTCAAGGAGTAAATATGCATTTGGTTTGGGCAAGTTTTGTTGTTGATATAATCACTTACCATGAGCCTAGGATTGAGATGAGGATGAAGACCTGAGGCAGGAGTTGCTGTGACGTCTGCCCTTGACTGTGAAACACTTCCACATATACAGTGCGACAGTCTACATAGGATACTCAGTCCACACTATAAGCCGGGTTCTGCACATCTCTAAAAGCTTGAACAATCCAAGAGGAACAGCTGATCCTCTACCTGAGAACTCCAATATGCTAAGGGAAATAAGCCAGAAAGAGAGAAAAAATGTATGACCTCTCTTATACATCAAACCTAAAAAAGTCAAACTTAAAGAAACAGAGTAGAATGGCGGTTTCCTGGATGTGGGGAGCAGGGGAAATGGGGAGATGTTGGTCGAATAGTACAAACTTTCAGCTATAAGAGGAATAAGTTCTGAGGATATAATGTACAGCGTGGTAACTATGATTAATAACACTGTATTGTATACTTGAAAATTGTTACAAGAATAGATCTTAAGTGTTCTCCCTACAAACACATAAGACAATAACTATGAAACTATGTAAGATAGTGGATATGTTAATTAACTTGACTGCAGTAATCATTTCACAATGTATATCAAATTATCATCTCATGCACTTTAAATATATGCAATTTTATTTGTCAATTATAGCTCAATAAAGCTGGGGGTGTGGAAAAGAACCCCATACTCCAGAGGCATCTCCTACGAGTACACTCATTTCGCCATCTGGTTCTCTATCAAAACCAATGCTATGCTTATTGGCATAGCAATTTTCAGAAATGAGTTTGTACTGGTGAAGTGAGTGACTTCTTAATTTTTTCCCTGAAATGTGCTTTCAGTGAAAGTAAAAGTATTAATAAGATGTGGATCGGATCAAATACTTTAGAAGAACACACTACCCATCCCTTCACATGCATAAACAGAGAAGGAGAAGCTAGCAGAGCTAGTAGCCTGTGTTCTTAATGATGCCATTGGTGAGGGTCACCCATGAACTTTGGAGAACTCAGCTTGTCAGAAGCTGATACTAGGGGTAAATAGAATCTTGGTATCTTCTCAGTTTTGCAGAAGAGATTAAACATAATTGTTTCTTTTGTGATTACTTTTTAATAAATATTTAGATAATAAATGTCTTATATATGTAGCAGAATTTGCTCTGAAACTTGCTTTCATTATTACCTGATAGTGATAGTGGAGTGTAGCTAGCTCCCACCCTTTCCAATTCATTTTTTTTTTTCCTGTGACTACTGTTATCCACCAAAAAAGAACCTAAAATTTGTGTTCAGATCAGCTGGCTGCAAGAGCTGTCCACATACAATTGGTTGTTCACATCATCCAGGAAAAGTATGAAAAATGAGAAGACCACAGGTCAAATACCGGCTGTCCTTCGGTATTTAGAAATGCCGAAGAAAGGGAAGTCCATAAAGAGATTGAAAAGTAATCAAAGTAAAGGGAGGAGGAGAGCCAAAGCTCAGTTGTCATCCAAACCAGAAGATTTAAAAGTTTTAAGGAAAGAGTGATGAGCACTTTCAAAGACTTTTAAAAAGCCTAATAACACCCAACCTGGGCGGGGGGGGGGGGGGGGTATTGATTTTAACTATTAGGACTTTACCGATGACCTCAGTGGGAGCTGAACAAAGGGAAAGAGCAGATGTAAGGCCGGAAGTCAAATTTCAGTCCACTGAACGGTGAATGGGCAATGAGAAAGTAGAAACAATAATGTGACTTGAGAAGTTGGATTATTAAAAGCTAAAGAGGGAGTCAGTTGGATGGAGTATGCAAAATAAAAGTGGCTGTTACTTGTATTTTTCTTTTCAGATTCTAGAATCTTGAATACGAGTTGAGGATACATTTAAAGGAGCAGCTGATATACGGAGCAAGAAAAAAAGCAGGAAGAAGACTGACCAAGAGGACAGATGAGGGGAAATCCATTGAAAATATGGCTGGAGATATAGGTAAGATTGGGCTGAGTGGAGTTGTGTGTTCTTTCTGCTTTCAGTTTCGCCATGGGGAGGCAAGGAAAGGCATGTGGCTAATTTGGCAGAGCGGAGGGAGGTTTGCTGCGGGAAACTGCAGAGAAAGAGGATGCCCAAGGGTAGTACTAATTTATTTGTACTAATGATTTGGGGAATTAGATAGGAGACACCATTTCTTGGGAAGGTTGGGTTCCTTATTATCTTGCTTAGGTTTATCACACTGTTTCTGCCCTTAAAAAGAATTAAGAGAGGCACACCTGGATGGCTCAGTCAATTAACTGTCAGACTCTTGGTTTCAGCTCAGTTCTAATCTCACGGGTAATGAGATCCAGCCCTGCTTCAGGGTCCGAGATCAGCAGACAGTCGGCTTGAGATTCTCTCCCTCTGCCCCTCCGCACACACCTGCGTGCGCACTCACTCTCTCTCTCTCAAATAAATAGATCTTTTAAAAAAATGAAAATAAAACAACTAAGAGGGACCACGATCAATTATTAATTACTAATAAGAATCTCATAGAGACAGCCCATAAAGAATGTGTGTACTGCCTGACATGTCTTCCCTTGGCTTTCCCAGGCAGCAAGTCCCAACCAAAGGCAATTTATTAATGTGTTGCTTACTTGTACCTTTCCAAAGGTGATGGAAAATTCAACAGTTGTAAGCTCAATGGTAATAACAATATAAACTCTACTGAATAATAAATGCTTGTATTCTGCCATAATGATATAATCATAAAATTCTTATAAAATTAATGTACAGGGGCACCTGGATGGCTCAGTGGGCTAAAGCCTCTGCCTTTGGCTCAGGTCACGATCCCAGGGTCCTGGGATCAAGCCCCACATCGGGCTTCCTGCTCTGTGGGGAGCCTGCTTCCTCCTCTCTCTCTGCCTGCCTCTCTGCTTACTTGTGATCTCTGTCTGTCAAATAAATAAATAAATAAATAAAATCTTTTAAAAAAATTAATGTACAGATAACTTTGCATTTAAATCAGTCAAAAAGCTGTTTATATACTGCATAGAGTTGTGAATTCTCCCTATCTTTGATCTGAAGAGAATTCAGGGATAACCAGATCAAACCTCTCTTTAGATTTCATTTTTTACTTATCAGAAAATGAAGTGCTTCTTTAAAAAAAAAAAACAAAACTTATTTTTTTAAAAGATTGTATTTATCTGTCAGAGAGAGAGCAAGAGCGGGTGGGAGGAGCTGCAGAGAGGAGGAAGAAGCAGGCTCCTCACTGAGCAAGGAGCTAGTCCTGGGGCTCCATCCCAGGACCCGGGGATTATGACTTGAGCCCAAAGCAGACGATTAACTGACAGAGCCATCGGCATCTCCAGAATACGAAACTTATATATGTGCTCTGCCTGGAATATTTGAAGGCCGTTCCACAATTTTATTACTATCTATTGCCTAAAACGGGATTTGTATTTAGGGCATATGTAGAACATCTAAGAAATACTTGGTAAAGGATTTGAATGTATTCCTTATATGTACTCCAGCAGAATGCTGCCACTAAGATCTTTCAAAACTTTTCTCTCACTACAGCGAGAGGCACTTGTGTCCGTAGCTGTTAGTGAGCATCCTGTTTACAGCTGATATCCTTACAAACCTGGAGGTATTATACTTCCCACACCACAGCAGCAGACATGTGTGCATGTACTAACATCCTGTGTAGAAAGCATTTCGTTTTGAACATCATAACACTGTGTTCTATGAATAAGTGGGAGAATTCTCTCACAGGAGTTCAAACAATTGGCTATCACACCTTTTTGAAGTTCATAAAAACCTTTTTGATTTTCAAAGGCTTTACCAATCAAGGAACAATAGAGACTAGAATTTTCACACAATCATTTAATACTAAAATGGGGACAAACACAATAGCTGTTTTGTCATAAATTAACATCCAAGCCATTTATGAGCCTTTGGTGGAGTTGTGAAGAGAATGAAGGGGGAAGAAAAGGTGGGGGGAATCTAATTTTATTGTTCTTCATTTTTTTCAAAACAATCCCTACCTTCATTTGGGGGAGAACAAGAGAAAAGGAAATGCATAAGGAAATGCATATAAATATCATTGAAAATGTTTTTCTTTTTTCTTTTTTTAAAGATTTTATTTATTTATTTGAGAGGGATCACAAGTAGGCAGAGAGGCAGGCAGAGAGATAGAGGGGGAAGCAGCTGAGAAAAGACTCTGATGCAGGGCTCGATCCCAGGACCCTGAGATCATGACCTGAGCTGAAGGCAGAGGCCCAACCCACTGAGCCACCCAGGCACCCTGAAAATGTTTTTCTAATACAAATTTTAGAAATATCTCCAAGTACCACCTTACTAGATGCACAAACTTTCTCAGATTCTTTAAACTGACTTAAATGTAAGAATCAGTTATTCCCAAAGCACACTTTTGGCATACGGAAAAAGCAATTAACTCCTTCAGTCCATTGTAACCTAACTAGAAAAAAAGTTGGGACGCCATAAATCTGGAGACTAAATGAGGTTCTGACTCAGATTAATCGTGTTATTGAACATCTTCCCCCAGTCTGCTCAAAGCCCAGTTGCAGTACCTTCCCACTCAGCACTGGTCCTAGAATAAAGAAACCACGGACCTGCGCTGAGAGGAAATAAGTCATCGCTACGCTATCTAAAATTAAAGTACCTATTCCTGCTTTACAGTTTATCAGATGTTTGGTCCGGATGCTGATTGTTTTAAAAGTCTGTCTAAACATAGTATATTTCCTAAAGGAATGTTAGCAAACTAAACACTCGCTTCCAGTGACAACATCCTAAATTTTATTAACATAACTAAGATAAATGAGTAAACAGACTCAGTGCTAGTCAGAATGTGTACTTACCAGGAAAGCTAAACTCATGACAGAATATGATTTATGCTTCTTACTGTAAATTATTAATTAGCAGCCTGAACAAAGAATTTACTTAGTGCTAAATTCTTGGAAGTAAGAAACATTACCCTTCCAATTGTGAACATAAAGTCATTAACAGCCTTTTTACCTAGCTCCTGATAAAATTATTTGCATAGCAGTAAGTAAACAAAAACCAATGAATTTGATAGAACAAACAAGTATCAGAACCCTATTCCCTATCACATTGTACACATATTTGTGGTTTGGATTTTTTTTTTTTAGTGAAAAATAACATTTAGGGATGGAAACTTGTGTAAACCACGATGTTTATTTTCTCAAGGTTGTTTTTAAGCTGTAAATTGAAAAGGAATCCACTTTTCTGGATTGAAGTTTTAGCCGTTGGGGATTACAACAGCTTTGCTTAATTTTTCCCCTTTATTTTTAAGTTCCCCACACTTCCATCCTCTTCCTGAATGAAGAATAATTATTCGGCTGAAATTTATTTTCAGCACATGACTAAAAAAATCTTTTGAAGAAGCTCAAAATAACACAGGAAATGCTGAAGGGTTAATGGCTCCGACTCCTAGTTATTTAGACTTACAGAAAAAAAATTAAATAGATCAATGTGTGTGGTAAGGACTCTTAAGACATTTTTAATGAAATAAAAATTGGTCTATCCAGCAGGTAAACACAGCATTCTGGAGGGTACTGGGGGATCTTGGGGAAGAATTATAATAACGCAGGTCAGTACACTATCTACTACTCCGGAGTTGTCTTAAGGAACTGGGTTTCTCAAAGCTTCGATTGTGTAATGCCGCTGAGTCAGTTAGGAAATTATGAGACTGAATCCTGTAAGATGCCACTGGGTCCAACAAATATTGTGCTTTTCTTCTTCCATCTCTTTCAACACATCTGCATAGTCTTCTTGGTTTGAAGGTCATCCAGCTGCCATATGAGTAACCATAGCCGATCCTTCCTGTAACTGATTTTAGTTTTCCGCTTTTCCCTTAATTAATAATCCATGCCGAAGTTTGGTCTTTTGTTCACTCTGGTTTACTATGGGATCTGACGAGGCAACGATCACACAGCTCACAACTGAAGAGAGCTGTCTTTCATTCCGTTAGCCTGGCTTCTAGCATAAGCTACAAGTCGTGAAAAGAGTCACTGCAGTCAAAGACTCCTGTTCCTAGAAAGGTACCAAGCCATCTATGGTATGACTTCTGAAGTGCTGTTACAGTTGGCAAGAGCTATATAAATGGTATCATTTACAAAAGGCAAAAGTTTTTAAGGTATTTAAAAATAATTAGGACTCATGTTCTAATGTGAGAAAAAAAAAAAAAAAGCCTAAAATGTTAGGGGGAAGAAAAGGAATAAAGTAGCTATAGAAATGTTAACATATAACCTTTAAACCTCTTGAAAAATGCATGTGAGTAAATTATGTCTGAACACTCTGTCTCTCTCTCTCTTTTGTTTTTTTTTTTTTTAATAACTGGATTTTAGATTGAGTTCTAACTGAAATAACAACCTAAAGATCAATTTTTAATATATCTGTTTACTTTAATTTATTGATGACACTCGTATTTGATAGGAGGTTCTAAGTCCTTCATGAAGACTTCAGAAATGTTGCTAATAGGCCAAAGGTAGATTCTTATACATGACACTAGGTCATCCACTTAGGAAGCAATTATTAAACAGCTGTTGCATGCATTGCACAAATGCTTGGAATTTGGGTACAGAAGAAGTAAAAGACACTGTTCTTAGAGGAATGTTTTTTAAAGAGCGATTTATTTGTTTGAGAGAGAGTGAGAGCATGCAGGGGCAGAGTGGAGCAAAGGGAGAGAGAGAACCTCAAGCAATTCCTTGCCAAGTGAGGAACTCAACAACTCAGGGCTCCGTCTCACAATCATGACCCAGGCTGAAATCAAGAGCTGAATGCATAACCGGCTGAGCCACCCAGGCGCTCCCGTTTTAGAGGAATTTTTAAACTCCTTGGCATAAAAGATGAGTAGCTTTCGTTGCCTCTTCCTCTTCTGACCATTTCCTAAATTCTGCCCACACTGTCTTCTCTTTTGCTTATCATCTTCCATGGAAATCCTTTTTGGTCAAGTCCAGGGCCTATACTACAACTTATCACTCATTAGGTAATATATCCAAAATCTCTATTTTTCATCCCAAGCTCTTGCTCCAGCTTCACAGTTGTGATTTCCTTTGCCTTCTGGATAGGTCTATGTATGTATCCCACAGGCACTTTAAAAACTGCAAGTTGATGTAGATTCTCTGTGTCCTCTGACTTGCTTCTTCTACTTCCCCTAGGCCTGTTAGTGGCTCACAAAACAGGAATCCCTCTCACTCATATCATATCACTAATATCATCTAGGAATTGAGTTGAGTTTCTTGAGGTTAGTGAGTGAAGGGAGAATATTTTATCATTTATCTTTTTATCTCAAGTCCTAAATATGGTACTTGGAACATGGTTGCATTTCATTAAATATCTGTACAATTTAATTGAAAGGAAGGACACTGCATCAATTGTAGTTTTGAGAGCTGAAGTGACATAGAATTAAGGCACTACCGGGGAGGAAATAATTCAGGAAAGACAAGAAAAGCTAATGTGTTTGAACAGGCAAGTTAGGATCCAAATCTTAAAGGAAATGGTGTTAACATGGCATGGAGGAAATCTCTGTTCCACAGATACAGATAATCTTTTCTGACCTTACGTGGTTATTTCACAAATACAAGGTTTGGGCCATAAAGGAGAATTAGAAAGATAAAGAAGTCTCAATTTCTGTCATCACTGTTGAAAAGCCATTTAAGACTATTCCATTAAGATGGAAGAATAGCAATGATACTCATGAATGAGAGATGGCAACATTTTCAGGATATCTTGTACCACACCATAAATAGAGCATAATCTCAAATTTAAATATACAATCAATTTTGGTTTTATTTCCTTACCTGAGTTCTTTATCCAGTTCTAATATCCAGTTATATAAGTTTACTTTCTTCTGAGATTGTAGACTTTGCCCTGAACTGAGAAGCAGAAAATTCAGGATATAGCTGTGGTCCCATATCCAGAAAGCTGGAAAATCTGTTACCACTATCCTGGGTCTTGTTTTCTTCTTCTTTAAATACAAAAGCTAAATTAGGATGCATAGTTTATAAACTATGTTAGTAATACAACCATTTTTATAATTTGATTTTTTAATGCTTCATATTGTCAAAATTCAAAACGTAAAAGCATAAGTGAAAACTCCTTACCCTCCATAATCCATTCCCCAGACAGATGGCACTAAGGCTCCCATTTCTTGTATATCTTTTCTGGGATATTTTAAGTATCTTATAAATGTCTTTATAAAACATGTATATGGATATGTGTTATATGAAATAAATATAAAATATACTCATATTTACTTTATTTATCAAAATGGGGCATATATTATTCATTCCTTTCTGAGCTCTGAATTTATAATTAATTATATAATTTGGAAATCCTATCATTGTGGAGATTACCCATCTTCTTTCATAGCTGCATGATAATCTATTGTATGAATGTACAATCATTTACTTAGCCAGTCCCTATTAGAAGATAGTTAGATTGTTTCAATCTTTTACGATTACAGAAAACACTTCAATGGGGTGCCTGAGTGGCTCAATGGGTTAAGCCTCTGCCTTCAGCTCAGGTCATGATCTCAGGGTCCTGGGATCAAGTTCCACACTGGGCTTTCTGCAGTCATGCCTCCTCTTTGCTTACATGGCATCTGTACACATTTAGTGTGTGGTAATTTTATATTTTATCTTAATTTTCTCTACAAATACTTGAGGCCAGGACTACATCTTACTTCTCTAAGACACTGCTTATAATAGAACTCAATTAATGCTCAACATTAAATCAATAATATAGTGATTCAGTGGACATGAACAATGCTTACATTTCTTACCCACCATCTTCAACCACATGTAGAATTTTTATTTTTTTAGCTTAAAATTCAATGAAATAGATTAAAGCCAATAGACAGTGAAAATAATTGTTCACTGAGAAGAAGTTCTTCAGGTGATTGATCAGTGACTTCCCAATGGACCTTCATACTTTTGAAAAAATCAGGAAAAATGTCAAACTGTGCACCTGTTTATTCAAAATGAACCAAAGTTATCAGGCTATTTCTCAACCTATGAAGTACTTAGAACCATGGATTTCTTTGCACTAATTTTCTTCAAAGATCTTTTTATATATAAGATAACTCTTAGCCATTAGTGAAACAGAATCACCTCACCCCTCACACACACAGAGTCTGATTTTAGATGTATCATTAAAAACTTCTCTATCCCTACAATACCATTTTCATTCAGCTTATTGAAACCTCAAAATCTTGTCTGAGATAGGTTCATTTGCCTAAAGATTACTTCATCTCTCAAAATGGAAATAACATGTACTATCAAATAATCAACAAAGTTATTGATCATCTACTTTATGCAAATGCTTTGAAGATTAAATTTTTTGAACTCTATCCATGGAGTATATAGTTGTCTGGGTCTCAAGATATGAAAATTCAGCAGTCCATTGAGTGAAAGGGATTGAGAAAGGGAAAGCTCGAAACACAAACATTTTTTACCCTGCTTACTTGTTCATAGCGATCAATTGTGTAGTCCTATGTGCCACAACCTGTATTAATGTAAATTTCAGAGCATGTTTAATCTTAAATAACCAATATGGCATCTGTTTATTCAAGTTAACAAATATTAAATGCCTACTGTATGCCAAGTACTTTTCCAGGTGCTTGGGATATAACAGCGAATGAAACAGAAAATCCCTTTCCTATTGAGCATATATACTACTGGGAAAAGTTGAATAATAAAAAATAATTGTAATAAATACACAAATTAAACAGTTTTTTTAGAGAGTGATAAGTGCTGTGGGAGAATAGAGCAGTTTAAGGGGGGGATCAAGGATGCCAGAGGTGGAGGAGGTTGCAATTTTAAATAAGATGATCAAGGGCAAGGCACACAGAGTTTTTAATATGACACAACTCAAAAGTTTAAGTGTAAAGAGAGCCAGCCATGAGTCTATTTAGAGAAAGAGTGCTCTTGGAAGCAACCAGGGCAAAGGCAATAAGATGGGACATGCTTGGCATGTTCAAGTAGCACTGGGAGGCTAATGTGATGGAAATGAGAGATCAAGGCAGAGAATAGAGAAAGAAATGAAGTCCTAGAAATACTGGGGCGAGGGATGGAGGCATTGTCCTCCTAGGAACTGGATCGACTCTGCATGAAATGGGAAGCCATTGGAAGGCTTTAAGCAAAGGATTGTCATAATGTGACTTACAGATTATTCTGACTCTGTATTAAGAAGAAACTGTAGCGAGGCAAGGGTAGTAGCAGGGAGACTAGCTGGGAAGCTACTGCAACAATCTAAGTGAAAACACTGGGTTTCTGGACTGGGATAAGGTCACAGGTAAGAAGTGATCAGCTGTATTTTGAAGATAGACCCAACAGCATTAGCTGGTGGATTAAATGTGGGATATGAGAGAAAGAGCAGGAAAAAGTGGACTCCAAAGCCATGGGCCTGGAATCATCATCAAATGACAGGGCAGGAGACTGTAGGGAGAAGAAATTGGAAGAGAAGGCCAGAGTTCCATGTTAGAGATGTTAAGTTTGAGATCTTCTTTAGCCATTCAAATGGAAGTTTTCAGTAGGCAATTTGACCTACAGGACAGAGGTCTGGAAAAAAGATATAAATTTGCAAGTCAATGGCATATACACAGAATTTAAACTGACAAAACTAATTGAGACGGCTAAGGGAGGGAATGTATATGGACAAGAAGAAAAAGAATGAAATTCTGTGGCACTTCAGCATTGAGAGGTTGTCAGGAATCGGGGGGAGGGAGGGGAAAACCTGTAAGAGGATAGCAAGAAGTAGAAACCAGTGGCAGGGAAGGAAAAACCAGGAAAGCGTGACATCCTCAAAACCAAGAGAAAGAAATATATATCTACAAGGAAAGATGCTTTAACTCTGCCAAATGCAGCTGACATGTTAGGTGAGATGAGTCCTGGGAACTGGCCACATGTGCATTTAGCAGCATGAATGTTATTGGTGAGCACAGCAAGAGTGGACGGCAGGATGGGGGCAAACTCTTGATAGGAGGGAGTTTGGGAGCTAGAAATAGACAGTGTGCATAGGTACCTACTTCAAAGAAAGAGATATAATTATTAAATCTGTTTTACAAGACCCAAAGAGTGCACTTGTCCAAATGCATAGGATATTAACCAATAGACCTGGGACCTGAAACCAAGTGTGCAGGAATTCAGAATCTGCTCTCTTCACCACTGCATTATATTGCCTGGGATCTGCCCTGTTCACAGATACAATAATTCAGTGAAGGGAGAAATATAGATTAGAAGTGTAATTGTCTCTTATCTTTTGTGTTTTTCCACCAAGAATTCAGACCAGCCTTCCTACAACCTTCCACAGCATAAATTCCCTTCTCACCTTTCAGTGTCAGTCTCTGTGTGGCCTTATTTTTTGCTTGTTTATACATCTTAATCCCCTTAACCTATTTTGCCCACCCCCTACCCCTTCTAGCAACCACCAGTCTTTTCTCTGTATTTACAAATCTGTTTCTGTTTTCATTTTTTTGTTTGTTCCCTGGGTGGCCTTTTTATTATCTCACTTTTGTAACCACTTATCCTCACTCCATCTGACTCCCTCCTCTTAAAAAAAAAAATTATCTTGTTTACCTACATGTCCAATTACCATATTCAACTGTTTCCAGGTCTCTGAACCCACACTTTATTTCCTGTTTACCTAGAAATCCTATCCTTTTGTCCATTTCCTCTCCCCAGCTATCTGTAAGATTTATTTAAAAAAAAAAAAAAATTACCACTGATGCTGGCTGAGAGGTTAACATAGCTCAGATCGTCCGAAAATAGAGTGAAGAATCTTTGTGTACTTCTATATAGTTGAGGCTGGAGGAAGTAGCCGGCAAGCAATAAACCAAACTGGAGATAAAGCTCCAGAGTAAGTTAGATTTCTAGGAAGATCCCTAGTGGTGTTGGCAAAAATGGATTCAAGGGTGGCAAAAAGCAGTATGGTCCATAGCATGATAAAGAGAGGAATTGGAAAACAGAGTTTCATGCCAAAAGGCTGGCAGGACATACCAACTGAGGATACTGAGTGAGTCTGGTAATGATTGACCTGGGCCAATCAGATGGCAGGGAAGTTTGTCAACGCGAGCCCATGACACAAATGACTTAGCATGAGTGTCTTCCTTTTCCTTCTCTCCTCATTGCATGTCTTCAAGAGTCTGTGGCTTATTTGTTCCATAAAGTACTACCCAAACTCCTCATACTGGAAATTCAGAGTCATGGTGACAAGCCCAATATAAACAAAGCCTCTGTTTTACAATGCACTCTATTTTAGGTCACTTGAAATACTGATTTCTTCACAGGTACCATTAACCTTTGTTGACACGACAATCTTAGTCATAATACACATTTTTGCAACACACGGATCTATCCCTGACAATATATGCATTTTTCAGCCTGTTTTTGTATACGCTAAGCTGTTCCATGTGTACTGCCGGCACTATCTCAGTGAAAGCCCGTGACTCATGATCTAGGGCTCTGAGTCATGATCTGAAGTTATGTGAATTAGTTTTAATTTGGTGTTTCCAGCTATCAGTACGAGCCTTGCCTGCTGAGAGCTTTGTCTTGTTTTCCTTCCTAGCACTTGGAACATGCTTAATTGGTAGTTGATAACTTCCACAGTGTGCATTTTACACGATGGAGTGAAAGTTGGCTCAATGGCAAGCAAAAAGAACAAAACAAGTAGGCACCACAGAGAAATGGTATTGTGAAAGACACGAGTCCAGAGAAAAACAGAGATTTGGGAGATAAAATACTTCTTGTTTGCTTCATTATAAAGCAATTCACATCATCTTCTCACTGCAGATCACAAATGAGGATGATAACCCTGGAGAACAAGGTAGATAAGGGAGGAGGAGTTGGGAGGGAGAAGTCTTGTCTGTTCATGTGTACATGTGTCTCTGAGATTAAATTGTTGTACCAGAGAGAACTGGATTAAATAAGAAGATAACATGCAAGCACCCAGTGTTTCTACCATAGCCTAATGGCTCAGGAAAAAAAACATCTGAGGCTGTAATATCATTTTATATTCTGACACAGTCTGGTATTTGAAAGGTTTTATGAACTGGCATCTGAGAAATGCTCCTACAGTTGAACTCTCTGGTTTAGGAAACGTGTAGACAATGATCTCAGTAAATTCACGTGTAGGTTAGAACAGACAGGGAAGAGAACTTTCATTGTTAAGGTGTTTAGAAGGAGGATCTTCAAAGTGTATCATTTCCCTTTTGTTTTCCCTTTGTTGCTCTATTCCTATTTAATCTTCGCTGGTTTTCTGTCATCATTTTTTCAGTAAAAATATTTAATTTGCTAAACTAAATTTAGCAATATATACACAGTTAACACAAATATACACAGTTAACACTTTATTATTCATTCTCAATTGTTAATACAGAATTAATTTTTATTTCATGCTATAACATATTATGTTTCTTTTCCAAAATTCATCTACTTTTGGTCTATAACAAGATATTAATAAAACAAGAAGGTCAAATATCACGTAGCATCCAGGATAAAGTGAGTCTGTGGTTCCATGCTTTTTTATGTCTTACAGATGTGACTAATTCAGAAGCAGGTTGCTCTTGAATAGAAACACACTGCATTCCACTTTAACAAAAACAGATCTATTTCTTTATCACTTTTCTTCTTTACTTTCGTTTGAAAAATATTCATGGAGTCTCAGCTATTGTGCAAACATTGTGATAGATGTCATAGATAAAAATGTGAACAAGAAGAGCAGACACATCCCTCATTCTCATGGACCTTAACATCCAGAGATGTGGCCAGTTGTTTTTTTTTTTTTTTAAGGTTTTATTTATTTATTTGATAGAGAGAGATCACAAGTAGACAGAGAGGCAGGCAGAGAGAGAGAGAGGGAAGCAGGTTCCCTGCTGAGCAAAGAGCCCAATGCGGGACTCGATCCCAGGACCATGATCCCAGGATCATGACCTGAGCTGAAGGCAGCGGCTTAACCCACTGAGCCACCCAGGCACCCAAGGTGGCCAGTTGTTGAGGAAATCCCAATTGTCAATATCCTATAGAAATGTATAATGAGTTATATATTAACCTGTGAGTCAAGCTTCCTGGGACCTAAAGTAGAATAAAGATAAAGCCAGATGTCAAGGAGATTTGGGCGGAGAGTACATTCTAAGCTGAAATTTGGTAGAGTGGGTCAGATCATGACCAGTCACGATTGGTCAATCCTTCCCCTGAACCCAAACCTGGAGATGCCACAAAATTAAAAAGGAATTTGATGGATCCCAGAATCTAAATCAAAGACTATAATGTTCTGGAACTATGTTCTGGAGAACCAGATCCCACAGAACCCAGAGGAAAGCTTTCTAGCCCTGTACCGTACTCTGCATACTATCTGGCCAACTAAGTGCCTGCTCTGCGGTACCAGGTTCAAGGAATGCACAGAAAACATAAGTGCCAGGGCTTGCCACAGGTGACAGTTCATCTGGGCCTCCCTGGTGCTTGGTGGGTAGGAAGAATAGAATAACCACCTAATGCTAAAGAACCAAGTAGCTTCCCATGACTGAACTCCTACTGGATAACAAGAAGAAAATGTGGCCCCCAGAAAAAAACCAGTGATTGGCACAGGTTGAGGGAGGACAGATTACAAAATACAATACTAAATATCCTAAATATCCCTTTGTGGCTATTGCTCTGACACACACTGCAGTTTTACCAAAAGGTATGTCAGCTACGATCGGAGTCGTCACCTGTCCCTTTAGGTACACATCACATCAAGAAAGACACTGATTCCACAAAACTGAACACACAGGCAAAAACACACAAAAAGCCAGACATTTGAGGAATATGTACAAGCTCTATGAAAGACTCTATCCATAGGAAAGCAAAATTAACGGTCAGCTTAAAGTATCCAAAATACAGTATTCCTTTGTAAACATCAAGCGTTTAAGAAGGCCATTAGAGATGTTAAGCATGAAAATACAATACGGAAATAAAGGACTTAATTTCTTGGGTTGAGAAAACAAAGCATCAAAACTGATTTCAGAAAAGTTCACAAGTGATTCCTTTGACTAATACTGAAATTCCTATACAAAGTGAAACAATTTTTCCTCTCCAATCATCAAATATGTATTTTTAAATTTCTCAAAGCTTTTTTTTATGATTGTTCCTTTAGCAGAAATAAAACAATCTGGTATTCATTGCAAAAAAAATCACTTTTTCACAAATAACACAAATAGTATATTAATACATACTTCTTGCACAATCTTCGGCACAGAGTACCAAGAGGAAAAAGTGAACATCTTCCAATAGCACTCTCAACAGAGTTTATCTTTTCCTTTAATAGAAATAAGATTACATGTTATTCTGTAACATGCTTTTTTCATATAAAATAATAATTTGAGGCGTGCTTGGGTGGTTCCGTGGGTTAAAGCCTCTGCCTCCGGCTCAGGTCATGATCTCAGGATCCTGGGATCGAGCCCTGCATCGGGCTCTCTGCTCTGCAGGGAGTCTGCTTCCCTCTCTCTTTCTGCCTGCCTCTGCCTACTTGTGATCTCTCTCTGTCAAATAAATAAACAAAATCTTTAAAAAAATGTTTAAAATATATATTTTGAATAATGTAACATATATATATATATTTCCATGACGTTACTTATAACTCATCTCTTCTTTTTTAAAAATGTTTTGTCTTGACTTTCTACTTTTCTTCAAAAGTATACAGTTATATGCTAATAAAAAAGCAAATAAAATATGAGTGTATATAGAACAAAGTGAATAACTCCTTTTTCCATCTATCCCTTTATCCTTTTATCCATTTACACATACACACATGAAAAAGTATTTTATATATTCCCAATGCTGTGAATTCAAGAACTGGGGTGGAAAAGATAGAAAAAGAGGTTTCTACTTGGATAGGTAATGAGAGAGGACTGTATTGATTTCCTTTCCACGCTGGTGTATAAATTTAAACTCTTGTGCTGTAGTTTAAACATAAATGGAATAAGACTATACGACACCACAGTTTATTTTTTGACTGGGTAATATTTCTTGGCAACCATCTCAAGTTAGCATATGGAACTAACTTATAGTATTGATGAATGAGAACTCTCTGTTTTACCACTGCAACCTAGATAGCATCTAGGTCTTTTACCAAAACTATTTGGAATTCTGTTAGGTTGAACTTTATTCTAAAGATAAACCACATGTTCACCATGAAGAGTTTTCTGAATAAACAGTGGTAATACACAGAAGTCTGTCTGGGACAAACAGTAGCAAACTATAGACAGAATTTGAGTTTTCCTTTCATTGGAGTTTATGGAGTTTAATAAAGTTGCAGATGCATTCCATCTTCTGGGCTGCTCTAGGTCTTTCCAAAAATTGCACCTTAAAAACTAGAATGAATTATGATAAAAATCAAGTAGTTATTTAGAAAATAATTTCTACAAAAAAGTTGGAAGGGCACATTTAGGGAGTTTTCACAAACACAAAGGAGACAGAAGTTATGGTTAGTACTTAATTTTATAGTCAATGCAATTTATAAATACTCTCTTTTCTTAACATTATGTTCATTAAAATAGCCCAACTTTTCTTTTGTGATTATGTCAGTAGTTTAGTTTAACTATATTAGAATAACTTACTGGTTTGCAGTAAAAAAAAAAAAAAAGAAAGAAAGAAAGATACTATCTTTTCCAGAATTTTTGCTATTATAGCTATTGCACAATGATGACTTTTTAAATTATTTTTTGAGATTTTATCTATTTTTATTTTTTAATTTAAATTCAATTAATTAACATACAATGTATTATTGGTTTTAAGGTAGAGGTCAGTGATTCATCAGTTTAATATAATACCCAGTGCTCATTACATTACATGCCATCTTTAATGTCCATCACCCAGTTACTCCATCCCTCTACTCCCAGCAACCCTCAGTTTGTTTCCTGTGATTAAGAGTTTCATGGTTTGTCTCCCTCTCTGATTTCATCTCTTTTATTTTTCCCCTCTTCTCCTATGATCCTGTTTTATTTCTTAAATTCCACATATGAGTGAGATCATACAATAATTGCCTTTCTCTGATTAACTTATTTCACTTAGCGTACTATGCTTTAGTTCCATTTACGTCCTTGTAAATGGCAAGATTTCTTTTTTTGATGTCTGAGTAGTATTTCACTGTGTGGGTTCTTTCCATAGTTTTGCTATTGTGGACATTGCTAGTATAAATATTCAGGTGAAGTTGTCCCTTCGAATCACTACATTTGTATCTTTGGGGTAAATACTCACTAGTGTAATTGTTGGGTTGTGGGGTACCTCTATTTTCAACTTTTTGAGGAACCTTCCAGAGTGGCTGCACCAGCTTGCCTTCCCACCAACAGTGTAAGAGGGTTCCCTTTTCTACATCCTCACCAACATCTGCCATTTCCTGACTTGTTAATTTTAACCATTCTGACTGGTGTGAGGTGGTACCTCATTGTGGTTTTGATTCTATTTCCCTGATGCTGAGTGATGTGGAGCACTCTTTCATGAGCCTGTTGACCATTTGGATGTCTTCTTTGGAGAAATGTCTGTTCATGTCTTCTGCCCATTTCTCAATTGGGTTATTTGTTCTTTGGGTGTTGAGTTTTATAAGTTCTTTATAGATTTTGGATACTAGCCCATTACAATAATAGCATTATTATACTCATGACATTTTATAGAAAAATTAGAGACATAAAGTTATTTGGTTCTTCAAACACAGGTCTGTATTCTCCTTTTTAACACTGAATATTATACAAGCTAACATTTCTATTAGATTTATTAAATCTCATCTTGTTTAAAAAAAATCAAAAATTTTTACAGAGAATATTTTTAAATTATTATTTTTATTCAATTACCATATATTTGAAGATGTGAGAACAAAGAGAAAAAAGCAAAAAATAGAAAGTTACAAAGCAATAGGGAATTTTATATACAGTTCAGTGAAAAGTATATGGTAAAAGACAAGAAATAGTGTTACCAACTCACAAATTATTAAATAAACAGTAGTTAAATTAATCAAAGTTTTATGTTGCCCTTATTTAAAACAAAGTAATTATTCCCTCTCTCTGGTTCCAACTGTTTTCTTTTGTGTTGTATCTGCTGCTAAATTTAGATCCTTACAGAGAAAGTGATTACCTTATTCCTCTTTATTTCCGCAGAAAAGGATGCACAGGATACCTTGGTAGCACTTAACACACTATGTGTTGAATTAATAAAAAGGGGCACCTGGGTGGCTCAGTGGGTTAAAGCCTCTGCCTTCAGCTCAAGTCATGATCCCAGGATCCTGGGATGGAGCCCCACATTGGGCTCTTTGCTCAGCAGCAAGCCCGCTTCCCCCCTCCACTTGCCTCTCTGACTACTTGTGATCTCTGTCTGTCAAATAAATAAATAAAATCTTTAAAAAAAAAAAGACATTTTTCATCCTTCAGGTTAGGATAAGAGAACAATGACAATTTTATTTTGCAACACTTCCCCCCTGGAGTAATAAAATTTTCCTTGAATCTTTTGTGCATATCATGTCCCAACTGACTTAAATTCATTCTCATCCTGTCATTGGGAACACAAATGTTTTAGTTTTAGGATCTTGGGGTGGGGGGGAAATACATTCTAATTCTAACTTGACTCCTTTAAGTCAACCTTGCTTTCAGAATATTTTGCAATTATAGTAATATCCCCCAAAAAACCACTCTACATTTTTATAAGGCTTTGTGGTATAATTTTCACATGTATTATTTTATTTAATTTTGTAATAACATAACATCAGTGCTATTAAGGAAAAATGTGGAAAAAGTAAGGTAGAAGGATGATTACATGTCACATTGGAGCATTGTTTAATAGGTTTGCCCACAAATTATCAAAACCTCTAGACCAACAAACCATTTCTTTGACATACAATTTATTACTGATCAAAGTCCAAACACTATAATGTTATATGTTACCTTACAGATTTTCTGGTAGAGATGCAAATAATTTGTTTAGATGAAATTAAAACCAAAAGATATGGTTTGGTTGCCCTTTGGAATGTTATCTAGGTTTGTATCTAACCTAAAAATCCAACACTTTTTGTTCAGTGCATACAAATGCACAATTCCTCAAATGCCTTTTGAATCAGTTTAGCATCCTATTTCCCCAACTGACATCAACATTGCCATATTGATATTGATGCTGATATATACTTAGTCTTTATTTATATAATCCCATGTTTTTTAATGTTCTTGAAAAACTATTCTTTGATATTTCCCTGCTCACTCTCAATTCGCTTCCTTGAGTCAATTGTAAAGAAAGAAACACAAAAGAGCTATTATAAATGAAATGGGGGCACATATGATCACTTGAATCAGAGTATCTAATTTTTTGGAGAATAATGACTCATAAGTCTCAAAGTTCTGTAAAAACTATGAATACAAGTTCAACATGAAACACATATTTTTAAAAAAGAGCGAGCAAGACAGACATATGATATATGGCCAAGTCAAGTTGAAGACAAAAAATGGCTACATATTTGTGAAACAGAGACATCAACAATTTATTTAAATAGTCATCAAATCAAAAGCAAAATTCAACTCTAGTGAGAGCAAGGTCACTTCAAGGAGTGCCTTTATTCTGTCTTTATAATGTTGTCTTTTATACAAACTAGAGAAGTCTTTTTGCTTTTGGCAGGGTTGTTTTTTTTTTTGTTTTTTTTTTTTTTGTTGTTTTTTTTTTGACCCTATAAATTTCTTTTTATCAGTCAGGAAAACCAAACTCAAAAATACCTGAGCAGAGTCCCTTTACATCTTTTGAGCAGAATCAGATTATATGTCCATTCCTAAACCAATATTTACAAAGTCTTAACTTCTATCAATTGGAATTCACCACTTGGGGCTAGCGTCTGTAACCACCACTCCCCAAGGATAGGGTTATTCTAAGGAAAGTAGGTACCTGAACAAAGTATAGCTTGATTTGAAAAGAGAAAGGAGAAAATCTACCACATAGTAAGCATCCAATGGCATCCACTATGAGACAGCCCTCAGTTTCCTTTGGCTCTCTGGTCACAGCTGTCATTCAGATTTGGCTCCATTGCCCAAGCTTAGATTATATGAGCTCTTCTCTAACATCTTCATCCCAGAACTAGACAATGCAATTGTTTGGTTTTGAAGATTGAAGAGTGGAAAAGAGATGACGAAGAGGGTTGGAATACCTTGTCTCTGGTGACCATCATCTCTTCAGATTTTCAAGAATCACATGATTCAATAATATGATCAAATAAATGTTTCTTTATCAAACTAGTTTGCAAGGGATTTATGCCACTTGGACCCAAGGAGGTCATGAGTAATAAAGCAGTGCTTTAGGTGATCTTCTCTGCTCCTGTGAGGTAGCCCATAGCCCATTCACCTCTCATCTCCTAAGAAAGTTCCCTGTGATGAGCAATGATTTCCTGACTCCACCCTCACCTCTGGGAATGGGCCCAGATTATTCTTAGCTGGATTAGTACATCCTACCTCCCTGGTTATGGTGACTGGTTCAAAGATCCTGAGTTGATATGAGCCAGATTCAGGACTTCTGCTCAACTTTCAGAGCAAAAAGCTTTCCAGTGATGACCTCATCTCTGATCAAGCCAGTCTGAAGCCAGGTCCACTGTCCAGGTTAGAATCCCAATCCTGCTACTTAGCTTTACTAAAATGGAGACATAACAGTTTTCAGAAAAGTTTTGTAAGGATTAATGAACTAATGCGTGTAAAGCAATTAGAATAGTGCCTGACATGTACTTAGTGTTCAATAAATGCTACCTGTTACTATCTTTAATCCTTAAATTGTCAGTTACTGAGAAAATAAATACTTTTTATTTTTTATTTGAGCCAGTTTGTGTTGGAATTTCTGTCTCACAGAACAAAAAAAATCTCCTAAACTGTATAGATCACTTAGAGGAGATGGGGAATTATTCTGTTTTCTCCCATCTAAAACTGCTTGCATATGTCCATCATGTCATTGCCACCCAGAGGAAGGGCACGGCTCAGTTAAGAACGAGGCAGAATACAGCCAAGTGTAATAAATCTATCATGTTCTGCATGGAGCTCTAGTCCCTCCCCCAATAACTGTGTCAGAGCTATGAGTAGCTTATTGGTCAGTGGCTCTCAGACTTACCCAGAGTCCCTATTAAAATACACTGGACCTACACTCTGGAGTTTTGAGTCAATAAGTCTACCCATAATTTTGCATTCTAACAAGTTCTTAGGTAATGCTGATGCTGCTTGTCCCCAGACCACACTTTAAGAACCACTGTTCTAAAACATGAAATCCTGCCTAGCCAACATGGGTGTAAACATGCCTGTCTCCTCTAGCATTCTAGGGAAACCATAAAGAAGCTTCCTGAAGGTGGAAGGGTTGACTGAATTAGTAGCCCTACAAAATCCTAATGTATCAGTTTTGCTCTGTTATCATTTTGTTAAACCATCTTTTCTGGTTCTTCCTATTCATTTATGTCTTCCTTAACACAAATATTAAATCAGTAAAACAAGTGCATCTGCCCTTAGAGTCCATGGAATGAGTAGAGGTCATGAAAGCTATTAAGGTAGTTAGAAAAGTGATTGGGTAGAACAAGTTATATTCTTGGATGCAAATGCCCCATAACAAAGCCAAAAATCATCTATGTATATATATATTAAATGTGGAAGAAAACTATAAATTATGTTGAATTAAGATTTATTTTCTGGCTTTTGTGAGTGATGTTTATTTCTTTGCCAAATACTGAATAAGTAAGATTTACAAAAGCTATACAAGTTATTCAGATATTTTAAGGGAGTACTAGTGAGAGAATGTTTTTTAAAACTTTTATAAAAATAAGCAGCAGTTTATAAATCATAGAAAAATATACATAGTATTTCAAAAACATTAATTTGAGATACTTGGGCTACTTAAATATCCTCATATTTTCTAACATTCCCTTTAAGGTGTGTAAATTGAAAATCTATGGACGCATCGCAAAATTTTAAAAATAGCAAAAGTTGCCAGTTTGTAGAGATCACACTGAATTAATAAACATCTTCTAATAATCTTGTCCCAAAACACTTAGGTAGAAATTATGTGCAGTTTTAGCTATTCATTTATTAATTACTAGAATATAAAGAATTATTAAAACCAGACTGTCTTTATCATCTTCTCTATTTGTTTGTTTTGGGTAATCTTAGGAGTTAAGGGTATCCAGACACGTTGTTTTTGAAATAATTGAAGAAAGAAGGAAGGGAGGAAAGGAAGAAGGAAGAAAGGAGGAGAGAGAGAGAGAGAGAGAGAGAGAGAGGGAGGGAGAGGGAGGAAGAGAATGCCATGCTAAAATGTCACGAGGCATGATTTATCCTCATAGAAAATTTTAATTAATGGCTTAGTAAAACTACCCTAAACTTATGGGTTCATTTAAGTATGGAATAAGGCAAAATACACTGATACAAAAAGCACCATTATGTTAAAGAACAGAAAATTTATCTTGGTATTATGCTCAACACATATTCATTCAGATTGAGAGCTGTATAAAAACAAAATGGAGCCAGAGGGAGAGGCTTGAATAAAAGAGTAGAAAACTAGATGTTGGCATTTTCCCATAATTCTTGTTGTCATGCCTTGGCTGCTGTTGTCCCTACATAGAAGTGACAATATAATACTCTAAGACCTTTCTTTATCTTATTAAGACAAAAATAAGATTTTTAAGCTGTACAATAAAGGAGTTTGGGGTTTGTGGACAAGTTCAATTGTCTTAGTGCCTTCATTCAATATGCATGTTGCAAAAGATTTAATCTAAATAATATTTTGAAATATTATCAGACAATAAATTGTCAACAATAAAACAATACATTTTTTTATATTCCTGTAAAAACTATGAGAAGACTTAAATGAAATTTAAAAAAGACTTATTTCCAATAACTCCAAAACAGTGCAATATACAACAAAGGAAAAGGTGAGGTTGAAGGAACACGCGGGGTCCGGAACATGAAGGACTTTACCTCCAGGCACCTGGAAGCCATGCCAGGGTTTAAAGGGGGACATGCCCCAGTTTGTGTTTTTTTAAAAACCCACTTTAGCTACTAAACAGAGAATGATTTATAAGAGCAAAAGTGGATAGGTAACAAGCTCTGGTCCAGATGAGTGGAGATGGGGAATTGGATGTATGTTTGTAAAGTGCTTAGCATGGGCCCTTATGCAGAGTAAGCGCTAAATAAAATGGTTAATCAACACAATCCCATATTTATATGTTTCATAATTTTCCTCAGAATCATGTCTCTCCTATCACGTCAAATCCACATATAAAAGCTAGTTAAAGGCCTTCTGCTATTCAGGTTTACTTTATTTTTCTCAGTCCCCCCCCCCCCAAAAAAAAAAGTCATTACAGGAAGCAGAGAGAGTAGAAGCCATCAACCATAAATTTCGTGGCTTTCAAACACCAAATCTTCACATTTGCTCCACATCTACTCTAATGCTTTCCTCCTGGTACACTTGCAAAAGGCATTTCTCTGCCCAAGGTTAATTACTACCTCAACGCTAGATTTATCCCTCAAAAGAGTCAACTTTAGAGATGTGCCAGGCAAGCCCAGAGACAAAGAGGTCAGTTCAGGATAATCCTGCTCAAATAAAAATTTTTCTGTTCCTCTTCCCTCCCCTGCTGCCTTACACTGCTACCCATTCCCCAGAAGAGTCAGAAAGAGGAGGTGAATGACAGAGAAAAAGGCAACCACACCTCTCTCCCTGTAGAAGCCTAAGTAGGAGAAGGGGATAGTTGTACACTGAATGGAGTTGGAAATTTTGACTATTACAAAGAACAAGCACTGTAACTTCTGATTGAGGAAGTATTTGCAACTTAAGGTGATCATAAGAGAAAAATGACACTATTAGGGTTTTCACAGAAGCAGTAGAAGATCACCTCCCACCAAATTTTAAAGGTATATTGTCTCTACACTCATTTTTTCCTATGTGCTTAATGTGCCAATTATAATCCCATAAAATGTTACATTTGTAAATTTCATCACAGTTATAACTATTTATTTGATGTATTATTATTTCATGAAAGATGTCTCATAGCTTTATCCCTAAATCAAGAGTTCATGATTCCCTTCTCCTGTTAGTCTTCCAATTTCATACTATTTTCCAGACCTGTCATGGCCAATAGCTTCTCTCAACTTCTGCTTTTGCTGTTGTTCCCATCTGTGACACCGCTACTTCTTTAATTCACTGAGCTAAAGAACTTAAATTCTACTTAGTTTTAAGGCCCATCTCACAGCTTTCTTTCTCCACGAATTATTTCTTACAGCTCTATGCCCACTATCTTCCTGAAACTTCTCTAATATTCACATTTTCAAATATTGACTTATCTTTCCAACAGTATTATACTATCTTTTTGAGTACAGGCTAACTGTTATATAGGGCAACTGGATGGCACAGTTGGTTAAACAACCACCTCTTGCTTTCAGCTCAGGGCATCAACTCAGGGTCCTGAGATGAAGCCTCGAAATGGGCTCTGTGCTTAGGGCAGAATCTGCTTAAGATTCTCCCTCTCCCTCTGTCCCTCCCTTCTCCAACTCTCTCTCTCTCTTTCACATAAATAAACCTTTTAAAAAATTTATTGGTTTCCCAAAAGCAATATTTTCAGGAGTCTACTTTAGGTCAAACACTAAGCATGGTTTAAAAAATATGTATGGATTTTGACATAATGTCACCTACAGGATATCTTGTACATACGGTGGAACCAGTCACTGGTGTTCCAAGTGTGCATTTTGTTTTATGAGGCTTATTCTATTCTATTCTATTCTATCCTTCTATTCTGATGGAAAAGAAGTCCAAACAACATTGTGCTGCACTTAAATTCTGTATGTTATATTGTCCAGGAGTTTCATAGCTTCTGGATCTGTGTGTTCATTGCAGTTTTCAGACTATCATTAGAAAGCAAAATTCAGGGGGCTCGTAGGTGGCTCATTTGGTTCCAACTCTTGATTTTGGCTCAGGTCATGATCTCAGGGTCATGATCTCAGGATTGTGAGATGGAACCCCTTTCCTGATCAATTTTTCATGATCTCTTCCTCTACTTTTTTTCTCTTCGTTATTCATCATACTTAAAAATTATTATTTATAACCAACAGAAGTTTAACATGCATAATACCAAAAATAAATGTATAAAAAACAATAGTTTGAAGAAAATATGCTGAAATGCTGAGAGTAATTGTGTGGATATTTATTCCAACTATGAGCATTTTGTTCTTTTTGTTTATTTTTGATAAGAGTTCATTAATGAGTATATATACATGTATAACAAAGACCTAATTACTGAGTTAACTTTATGAAATGTATACTATCCTCTTTCCTTTTACTGGACTTTAAGTCTAAATCTTCTTTTTATTTTACTATTATTGTGTATTTACTTAAGTATGTCAAAGGGGAACTGGGAAACCTTATTTCAGGGACACAGCTAATTGTATTCATCGTATTTAAAGAGATTATTTTTGAAAATCTCCAGTAATGCTTTATTCCTTTGATGAGGAAAGCACTGAGCTAAGCCAAACCATTTTTTAATTAAGCATACTTAAGAGACAACTTGCCCACATGATGATAACATCAAAATAAATATTTCAGTTGCTTAAATAAATGCATTAAAAAATCCTTTGGGACATCTCAAAAACTATTTCCATCACTGAAAATACAAAAGTACGTATCTGGGCCACGTTCATAGTTGTTCATTTTAAGTGTGATGCACTGTATCGTGTTTCATCTCAACTTAAAAGTTTAGATAAATATCAAATTATTTACACTGTTAAATTAAAGAGACATAAAGTTAGTTCTATTTTTTGAGAAAATCACAAAGCACTAACATAATATGAGTGGTTGAATATCTGATGTTCCTTGCCAATGTGTTAGTGTTGACTTTCGAAGTTTTCCTACATTTTTAGTTGTATCTCTTACCTCTGAGCCATATCTCTCTCTCTCTGTTTTGTTTTTATTTCTTTTCTTCTTTTGTTTCTGCTAAATTTCTATCTCTTTGAAGCCTCTACCTACTTTGAAGTTTAGCCTGGGGTAGCATTTTGTTTTGTAAGCCAAGAACTAACCTGGAAGAGATGATCACAATCATGTTATAGTGTGAAGGATTCTTCCTTTTAAATATTTCATGCATCTAAACCTTACCACTCACTCACAGTGTTTTGTTTATCTCAGTACAGAAAAATATAATATAATGCCTGCCTCCTTTCTCTTAAGAAGTTCTTCACAGTGAGGAAAAAATCATGAACTGTACATAAATTCTAAAGTGCACTAGAATTAAGACTTAAAAGCAGAATTTTTGAATGTTAAAGCAACTTGACCTTACAAAACTGCAATGAGAACTACAAAAGAAGTATTAATGGAATTATTCAAATGCATTCTTTGAAACACTTAAGAAGTCATGTTTTCATTAATTGCAGTAAAAGAATAAAAGGATAATTAATGCTGAAATACAATCTTTAAAATTTTTAGTTTTCACTATTTCCTATAGTGATAAAATAATAACAATAGTAAGCCTAATGAACTAAAATATTTTACCATCTTGCACTAATGAAAATTATCCATGTATTTTAACACTTAACTAATTTCACAAATATTTCCAAGTGCCTACTAGATTTGAGGTTATTGAGCTGAGATTTAGGGATATAGTAATGAAAGAGATATGGTCCCTACTCTTGGTAAAATTTCAGAAAGACAATTAAACCAGTAATTTCAATATAATATGGTTAATGTTACAATGGTATCAAAGTTACATGTGGAAATGAAACCTATTCCAGTTTTAAAGGTTTGGGAAAGGCATTTGGGTGAAGGTAGTAGAAAAACTGAGACCACCTCTCTATGGAAAAAAAATAAAAAGCATTTATTTAACAGTGGGGAGTAACCCTATATTGAGACAGTATTTATTTTGTCAACAAATAGGTGAAATAGTTATAAATAATGTATTATTTAAGTTAAAAAAAATTAAAGACTAAGAAACAGATGATATTAAGAGGGAACTGAAACACAAAGATGAAGAAGAAAGAAATTGGGTGGTTAAGTAAGGAAAACTCCTCCTAATTCTTCTATTAAAAATACCTTTTAATAATCAAACATGTAACATAATTAAAATGTGACTTCTCAGAGTTCTCACTGCAGTTTTGTTAGCTCAAGTTCCTTTAACCTTCAAAAATTCTGCTTTTAAGTCTTAATTCTAGTGTATTTTAGACAATATTTATTTTGTCAACAAATAGGTGAAATAGTTATAAATAATGTAGCATTTAAGTTAAGAAAAAAGGAAAGACTAAGAAACACATGATATTAAGAGGGAACTGAAACTCAAAGATGAAGAAGAAAGAAATTGGGTGGTTAAGTAAAGAAAACTCCTCCTAACTCTTCTTTTAAATATACCTTTTAATAATGAAACAAGAAACAGAAGCACAAATTCCATCTTCAGTGAAGGCAGGAAACAGAATACCTCTGCAACCCCACTCAGATTATAAACTTAGAAAGCAGATGAAGAAATGGAATATGACTTAGCAGAAGGGAGAGAGTTCAAATCCATGTGCTTATGACAAAGAATCTCAATGTAAAACATTCCAGTTTGTTGTTCAGATCTCCTGAAAGTCTCAGTAATCAGAGATGTCTGGTATCTCTGAAGGCAGACATGTCAAGGCTGAGAGACAGCAGGAATATTTATAGATCTTTAAAAGAAGCAGCAAAACTCTGTTTGTCTCCTCTCTCTGCTTTTAGGTAACTCTTCATCAAGGAAGGAACTGGATTTTTTTTTTCCCTAAGAGAAATTGAACCTGAATTATTTCAGACTTAGAAAACAAGACCAACAGTAATTCTGGAACAAGACATTGGACTTAATTTCTGGATGGTGTTGTGGGGAGAGTAGGATGGAATTTAGCAAAAATATCCTTACTGGGTTGTGAGCTAAACCGCTCTTGGATTTATCCAGCCCCCAGATGCCAGCTGTCAGACTTACAACTTCAGAGCAGGAGCCTGGAAGATCTTTCTCTAGGAACACTAAACCCCCAACAAAAATTATATAGGTTCACCAGTCCAGTGAACAAATCTGCCCCAACACAAAAAAAGCTTCCAACCCCTCAATTAATGCTTCACTCTTGAATAAATGTTTATCATTAGAGAATATTAAGGGACAGTCTGAAACATGAAAGACAAAGACCAAAACAAACTATGAATACACTTCAGAGAAACCTAAGATGATACAGGAAAAAAAAAAAAAGAAAGAAAACCTCGAAGGAACCATGATCAATATTCTCAAAAGATGAGATAATTTACTTCTATGAAACAATGTTAAGATTCTATGAAAAATAGGAATAACTGAAAAACAAAAGAAAAAAAAGTTCCTGGAAATAAAATTTTTCAATAAATGGGATAGAATGTAAAGTCAAGAAAATCTCATAGGGAAAAGAATTTAAAAGCCAAAAATTATGGTAAATAGAAAAACAAAAAAAGAAAATTAGAAAATTGATCCAAGATGTCCTACATCCAACATGTACCTGTTCCAAAAAAAATTAATAAAGAAGAGAATGAGGAGAAAATTTTCCCCTCCTGAAAAGTAAAAGATGAAGAGGAATATTTCCCAGAATGAAGCTAATAATCTCAATATAGACAACTGAGTATTCAATAAATTAATAAGGGCAGAGGGACTTAAACCAGCTAGTTTTATTATGAAATCTCAAAAAAAAAAAAATCCTAAAAGCTTCCAGATTCTTTTAAAAAATGAAATTACATTAAAACACTGAGAATGGACTTCTCAACTACAAAATTAAATGCTAGAAGACAAAGACCATGCCTTCACAATTTTTTGTTAAAAAGTTCTTAATACTAAATTCTATAACCAAAATATCAATCAGGAAAATAAGGTAAAAATTGGGACTTTGTCCTTTTTCAGAAAGCTAATGGAGAAATTTCTCTTCCAAAATGTGTGATTAAGCAAAGAAGAAAAAGCATGAGTCCTGAATAACTGGGGTCAAACAGGGGTGATATATGAAAGAAATTCCACAGTCAAGGGCAAAACTAGACAGGAATTGTATCAGATTAGAGGAGAATGGATGGTTTCAAGAGAAAAACCTTCCATTAAAAAAGGAAATGAAAGATTATTTGATAGGTTTAAGTGGTATAAAATGTATTGAGAAACTTTGCAGAAAAACTGGAACAGTTAACTCCTGATTTAAAGAAACCAAATAAATGAAAAATGTAAAGCAATGATTAACTCCAGGAAAAATTTTAAAGTGCAGATAAAGAGCCTATGACCATACCATTTAGCTCAGCAATGGAAAAGATTTGCAGAGTCATATTAATAATTTTAACTATGGATTTTAAAAATCGAATTATAACTATACTGGGTTGATACAGGAATGATAAGGGACTAAAAAAGTTCTATCTACGTTAAGAGAAAGAACATGTAAAATATCTAAAATGAATGCACCAAAAGCTATCAAACCTTCTACAGTATTTAGGAATATGTAAGTAAACACCATAAAATTATAGAAAAGTACAAAATAGTTACCTTTAAATAGTAGTGAGAGCAAGGAAACTATGAAAGGAGGGGATGTTTGGTTTTATTTATTTGTTAAAACTTTAAAAAACTATGTGAATGTGTTACTTGGATAATAGTAAAAAACGTTCAGTATAATAAAAAATGTTACAGGATATTTAGTATGGTTGACCATATAGCTCTACACAGAAAGTGGAAAGCAACACGGCTAACCCTCCTGTTTTCTTTCAGTTCTTTCACTGTGTGGCTGGCCTTTCAACCAAAACATCATCTATTAGTGAATCACCAGCAATTTAATTTCATAAACACATTTTTTCATCAAGTCTCTGATCTCAGCACAGGCATAAATCCAAATTGTTTAGGAGTTTCAATCTGGTAAATGTTGACAGAAGTCTCAGGATATTTCTATAAGATATTTATAAGTAAAACAAGGAGGAAACATAGGTCTATTTCTTTGGAGGGTATTACATAACATGTGTTTTTCTGTTCATCATTTATAAATGATGAACCACCTATAAGAATGTCCATTTTCGACATGGATGGAACTAGAGGGTATCATGCTTAGCGAAATAAATCAATCAGAGAAAGACAACTATCATATGATCTCCCTGATATGAGGAAATGGAGATGAAACATGGGGGGTTAAGGGGGTAGAAGAAGAATAAATAAAACAAGATGGGATTGGGAGGGCGACAAACCATAAGTGACTCTCAATCTCACAAAACAAACTGAGGGTTGCCTGGGGGAGGGGATTTGGGAGAAGGGGGTGGAGTTATGGACATTGGGGAGGGTATGTGCTATGGTGAGTGCGGTGAAGTGTGTAAACCTCGTGATTCACAGACCTGTACCCCTGGGGATAAAAATGGATGTTTATAAAAAATAAAAAATTAAAAAAAAAAGAATGTCCATTTTCCTTATTAAAGATAGTCCAGCACTGCCAGGGGATCTCCTGATCAACCTGACTGACAAACTACTCCAGATATTTTATATGTATTTCCAGTTAAGCTTATTTTTAGAAGTTAGTATGTGCCAGGGTTTCTGCGTGGCTCAATCAGTTAACTGTCTGATTTCAGCTTGGGTCGTGATCTCAGGGTCCTGGGATAGAGCCACACATAGCCTCTGCACTTAACAGGGAGTCGGCTTGAGAGTCTCTCTCCCTCTCTCTCTCCCCCTCCCCAACCCCTCTCTTACTCACTCTTTCCAAAATAATAAATTTTTTTAAATTTTCTTTTAATTTAAAAAAGTTGGTAATGTGCCAAAATTTCTAATAAATTAGTTACATGCATTTCCTTTAATTACTATAATCTTGTGAGATAAACATTCTATTGACAGCAGAAGCTTAAGGTTATATGACCATCCATGGTCTCACAATTATGAACACAGCCTGGTCCTTCTGCCACTTCCTCAGAAGATGAAAGAAACTCTTTTCAAGTCAGTATGTAATGTTACAAGGTTTCCAAATATTTGTTGAGTAATCTTGATCTGTGCTTTAATATCAACAGAGATTAAATGTTCCTTTTACTCAGAAGATTTATTAAATCTAATTTGATACATTTAATCTGTTTATGCCTCTGTTTACCAACACAGTCAAATCTAAAGAAGCAAGAACACGGCTAAAGGAATATTCAGCTTAATAGAGTCCAAAACTGGTTTCTATCTTCTAAAGTATCTAGAGGAACATAGAATCAACTTACTCTGATTCAATGCAACTTACTCTGAAATGCATCAAAAAATCAGATGGATTGGTGAAGAATAGAAAGAAAAGGATAGATGATAGAACATGCATAGTAAAATGTTGATTGTAGAAGATACAGATGTTTACTGTAAAATTATTTTAGTTTTTTTATTTTCCATTAGGAAACTTTCATAATAAAATATTGGAGAAAAGAACTAAATCATTTGGATCACACTAATAGAAATGCAATGAGAGCTACAAATTAGAGTCACAAATATAATTTCACATTTCCTGTAGGCACATTAAAAAATGAGAAAAAGAAACAGGTAAAATTAATGTTAATAATATATCTTATTTAACTCAATGCATTCAAATATTACTTTCAACATGTAATCAATAAAACATTAATGAGAAGTTTTATATTCTTTTTTCATAATAAGTCTTCAAAATCTAGTCTATATATTCCACTTAAAGCACATCTCAATTCAGGCTAACCATATTTCACATACTAAACAGCTACATGTGACTGCTGGCTACTTTATTACCAGTGCAGATCTCCATATAAATACATTGCTACTGTGTTCAAAAATTTATGTGAAGCAGCCACATAAAGCAAATATAGTAAAAGAAAAAATAATTTCAAAGAGAATTATGATGTAATAAACTATGAGCACTTTATAGCAAATCTCTTGGCTGGAAAAATATTCACCTAAAAGTTTTATATGTTTCAAAATAAATATTATAATAAGATTCTTCTGCCTATTCCTAAGAGTATGAAATAATCTATTTGACAAGTGAGTATGTAATGAAGACTTAAATCACATTTTTTAAAAACTACAATTCTTTCCTCCCTCTACTCATCTTTATTTTTTCACCGTTGTATACATAATAGTGTTAAAACACACACACACACACACACACAACAACAACAACAACAACAACAACAAAACCAAAAACCTCTTTTTCTAAATCTTAAGAATTACTTTGTTAAGCCACCTGGGTGGCTCAGTGAGTTAGTTAATCATCTGCCTTCAGTTCAGGTCATAATCCCAGGTCCTGGTATCAAGTCCCACATCAGGCTCCCTGCTCTGCAGAGAGCCTGCTTCTCCCTCTGCTCCTCCCTGCCACACCCCCACCCCGCCACCCCCCCCCACACGCCCCCAAGCCCCACCCCCGGCGCTCACTCACGCACGCGCAGCGCTCGGTAACTCTCTCTCCTTTGCAAAAATAAAATCTTTAAAAAATATATATTTTTGCTAGATTTGTGGCATTTTCTGTTTCTCTTTTTAAAAGTCTACTATGATAACATACTTCTTAATACTAATATTCAGCACACCCCAGAAATGAAAGTAGAAAGACAAATACTGACATTGTATTAGATGATAACAATTTCTCTGTTATTTTAAGACCAGTAGTTTTCTGGCAAAGTTGGAATTTCTAAGATCAGAAATAACAGAATCATTGATCTTTCTCTAGAGAGTGAGACTATTATTCAAAATCCTAATGATCGTAAAAATAAAAAGTCCCTTCCTCAGCATTATCTATTGGGAAAATTTTAATGAAGAGTTTTTGTCCTATTCCTTAGTGGCTTAAAGCAAATATGATTATAACTCTCCAATTTCTCACTGAGAAGACAAATATCAGTTTTGAAATAGATTAGATTACTATGATACACTAAGGCTAATATGATTTAGCCAATTAAATGAGTTTTATAGTTAGAAATGCAGTAGGGGACAAAGTACATCCCCATTAAATTTAAAGCTGAAGGCAGACTGCATCTAATGACTGGATGCTAGTGTCCAAAGGCCAGGAGTTTGGGACAACCCAGAAGCTGGAGCTGAGATGGCTCCAGAGCTCCCTAAAACACCGTTTCATCTCTTTTTCCGTTATAGCACAGTTCAGGTTCTCACTCTGTCCAAACCTGCTTTTTTCACTCTCTCACAGGTGTTTCTAAGAGCACTTTCTAATAAACATACTTCCTACAAATGTCCTCCTCAGAATAATTCTGGCCAGTGGTCTGTGAGCTTCAGTGAGAAGTCATTTCTACCATAGCCATTTAATTGTATGCGTTAGTTCTTCAGTCTCTTTTCCCCTTCTGCCAGCACCTCACGTGTCACTTGTTCCAAATGATATAGCTACAAGCGGTGAGACCTAGTCCACTGGCAACTGTATAGAAAAAATCTTCTCCCCTCCTTGCCTCCTGTTGACCTATCTTAGATAAGCCATTGTGAGTGACCAGCAAACCTTTATGTTATTCTGCAACGCCTGGCCTCTCTTGGCTAACAGTATCCATAAGCATATACTTCTCTTTTGGATAATGTATTTTCTTGGGAACAAATGAAAGTCAGTTTCCTGGATTGCATTTCTCAACTCAAAATGAATCCAGAAATTCTGTGATATTCACTTTGACAACTAAGAAAACATTTTGCCACCATTTTTACATTTCTTTTCTTACCTTTGGGTTCTCAAAATTTTATAGTGAAAAATATTTGGAGATTTTTTTCTGTAAATTTGGAAGTTCCAGATTTTATACATATTAGTAAAAATAAAATGGAGAAAATACCACCTTAGATAATGACTATGAGAATGAAATAATGTATTTGAAAACCTCTAGTATACTGTAGACAATAAATCTTAACTATCCTTTTTGTCTTCCTCTCCTGTAATTGAAAATGTCAGTTAAATACAGCATCACTTTAGTTTTACCAGCTTGATAGGATGTTGCCACATGGATAACCTCAAAAGAAAGATCCTCTAAAATTCAGAGTAAATAAAGCAATTAGTCCCAGACATCAATGGCATGGTTTTTACTTCACAAGTGAGGAAACTGTGTCTACAGGGTTCTGTTATTTATAAGTAGAAGTTCATACTGATGTTTGTAAGTAAAATCACTTGTAATTGTCTGCTATTAGCTCCTCATTTTCTTTCTCTCATTGTAAAGTAATTCAGCTCTTTACCTTTTACCCTGTTGTAGAATACTTCCGCATGTAGAACAGTATGTTGATGGTTTAGAACTGGTTTGGAGCAGGAGTTACAAACTAAAGTGCTAATGAAGCCCACAAAGGGATTGTAACTAAGTAAAGTGAACCACATTTAAGAAAAAAAGAAAAGTAACACATAGTTCTCTAAGCTGTCTTTAACTTTCTCAGTTTGGTAGAGCATGGCTACCAACATCCAGGTTACATCCTTTAAATACCATTCCTCACTCAAAGGAGCCAGGATTCCTGAAATGGCAGATTCTATGTCTGGGAAAATGTACATGATGAGATTGGGACAGTTTGTCCAACAGGTAACAAAAGAATTTTTGAAAGTTCACTAGGGTGGAGTCAAATTAAGCAACAGACAAAAAATTATAAACCTTAGTAAAGACAATAACCTCTATGGATTGAAACATAAGAAATATGTTTAATTACATGAGCTCATAATACTAAAAACTATAAATTAGTCTCAAATGGGGGTGCTAATTATTTTGAGAAACTCATAAATAGAGGAAAAGAATCAAGCATTTATTCAGCCTTTCCTGTAAGAACTGTACCACTACATAAACAAATAATAGACAAGAAGATGTTTTTCTTATTAGAGGGATTTCATGTATTGAATGAAAACAGAATAGTTTAATTAGACTATCAACATTTTGCAATCTTTATTGAGTTGATGGGTCCTGGCACTGAACACATACCAATGAGAGAGAGAACCTGAGATTTTGTGCCTCTTGATAGAATATACCACTACCGATGAAATATTATTTCCAAAAAAAAAATTTTTTTTAAGATTTTATTTATTTGACAGACAGAGATCACAAGTAGGCAGAGAGGCAGACAGAGAGAGAGGAGGAAGCAGGCTCACCGCTGATCAGAGAGCCCAATGCGGGGCTCCATCCCAGGACCCTGGGATCATGACCTGAGCTGAAGACAGAGGCTTTAACCCACTGAGCCACCCAGGTGCCCGTATTTCCAAAAAAAATTTTAAGCCAGTTTACAAGAAATACAGACAATAGAGGAACACGCTAAATTTTATCAGAGTAAATCAGCAAATTTCTGTGACAAATATTACAAAACAATCAACTAGGTTTATTGAACAAAAAATAGAAGAATGAGACAGAGGAAGAGGGATTGAGAGAGAGAAAAACAGATATGGAGATGGGAGAGGCTATAAATTAGAAATTATTTTAAAGATAGCAATCGATTACCTCATGTAGACCTTATTTTAATCCTGATTTAAACAAAGTGTGCCAATTGGAAATTTTAACACACTGGATAATTTATATATAAATGCTTACTGCTAAAGTTTCTGTGTGACTATACTATGATTACTTGATTATCTTATATAAGTGTTCCTATATTTTATTGTTATGTGCTAAAAAACAGAGAAAATCGTAGGGGGTCAGGGATTTCTTTCTTTAAATAACACAGTGGAGGGAAGTGGGTGGCAGATATAGATGAAACAAGATTGGACTTAAGTAATGACAGTTAAAGCCTTGAAATAGGGTCATGGAGTATTATTTAATTATACTGTCCACTTTCCTACATGTTTGAAATGTTTTATAATACCAGACTTTTAAAATTAAAACAAAAAATCTGAAATAAAGAACTACAGAATGGATTTAAGAAATATCTCAGTTTTGAGAGCCTGGATGGCTCATTTGGTTAAGCATCTGCCTTTGGCTCAGGTCATGATCTCAGGGTCCTGGGATGGAGTTCCATGTTGGGCTCCCTTCTCAGCAGGAGCCTGCTTCTCCCTCTCCCTCTGTCTGCTGCTCCCCCTACTTGTACACTCTCACTCACCCCCTGCATCAAATAAATAAATAAATAAATAAAATCTTTTAAAAAAGAAAAGAAATATCTCAGTTTTGTCTTAATTCTACTGTAAGCAAAACAACAAAATGAGTATGATGGTAAAAGGCAATTGCCTCCCATCCATGGGCTTAGGACAGAGGAGACTGGCAGGGACTGTGCAGATTGAAGGGTGCACGCCCATTGCAAGAGTAGTGCCCATGATCCACACTGTGTATGGCAGCCAGGTGCATAATGCTAGATTTCTGATGTTTTCAGAAATGCTCTAAGTCGACATATGTAGTAAAATTATGTTTGGTGTTAAGTGTTGGCAACTAATGCAAATTTCTTTTAAATCATTCTATGGGTATATACTACATAGATAAAACGGAACATGCTATATTGCAAACTCGGGTTTATAAGGAATCATCACAGTATCTTAACAACTGGCTTCCTCATCACCAAAGGGGAGTCACTTGTCATAAAACACCAACAGCTAAGTCTCATAGAATACTGCCAGGAGCCCCTTGTTTGAGCTACACACCTTTGATTCACCCCGTTCTGCCATGTCCAGTTGCTTTTTTGGGGGTCCAGTCTCTCCAGATTGAACCTTTGGCTGGAATGAGGACTTGACTCTTGACTCCAGACCCCCTCCCGCGGACAGTATTAGTGGGACCTTCAGAGTCTCAGGAAATTTCCATAAACCCTCATCTCTGTCCAGTACCACAAGCACCTATAAATTTTAAATTACCTATATCTATTATTGTCTCAACAATTAAAAACACTTTAAAACTTGCTTAAATCATAAATCATTTATTTATTTGTGGTCATTCTTCTCATTTCCTGAGCCCAGCTACGAGGCTTTGGTGCTCTCACACTGACTGATGTTTTTTGGGGGGGGGGGGGTATGAAAGTTTCAAGCATACCCTAATTAAAAGAGCTTTAGTTCATGTCTCATTTAGAATTGGTTTTTAGTAGCAATTTTTCTCTCCATTAAATATTTTTTTTAGCACTGTAAAAAACCCAAACAAATAGATATCTTGTACAAGAGATTCTCAAAACATAACTGCAGGATAAGATCAGTGGAAGATCCATTAACAAAAGTTTTAGTTGTGTGGAGGGGTGTGGTCTGTGTGTGTGTGTGTTCTGGTATAATTACTTTGTCACTTGTGTTGTTTTTTTTTTTTCCTGTTTTTCTGAAAAAAATTCAGTTTGTCCTTGTTTCATTAGCTTAAGCTAGAAAAATCTCTACTTAACAAAATCTCTAGAACTGTAGCAATTCAAATGTCCTTACATTTAAATTAAGCATTTATTGGCTCATACACTCAAATTAGTTAAAAAGAGAGAGAGAGAGAGAGAAAGAGAGAGAGAGTCATTATACAAAAGAATGTGCTAGAAAAGAAACATTTTAGACCCTATTAGGAGGTTCTAAAAAGAAAAGAGGTTTAGTTATTTTCCATATATTAAAAAGACTCAGAAATACATATGTATTTATAAAGGAGAAGTTTAGGTAAACTAAAATACTTATTTTGGCAAGAATCGTATACTTTATTATGAAAGCATGATTTATTTCATGCTGATTGAAAGTTATTTTTGTAAGAGCTGCAAGGAGATGTCTACACCTTGAGCTTTACAATGAAAACTGTTCTCTTTTTTATTTTGTTAAAAATATCTTCTCATATATGAGTATACCTAACTATAAAGCATGATACATCTTTCATATGTTATTTACTTGAGTGAGAATTTTAAGCAAATAACAATATGTATTCTACTAGAAAAGAAGGAAAAAATAAAGACAACCAAATCAGACCTTAAAGAGGGCATTTATAAAATGATCTCATCCTCAGTAGATTACCCATGCCCTACTGTCTTAGCAGTGAACATTGCTCCCAAATCAAGAGATATTCAGAAGACCCAAGAAGTTGTTGAATAAAGAGAAACATAAGAAATTCTCACTAATCGTTTTCAGAGGGACACTAAAATAATATGGATAGTATTAATAATAACTATACAATTCTCTATTCCTATTTTAACTGCTATGCCTTCCTCTACCTACACAAATATGCCAAAACAACAAGGTAGTACTGTTCCTAGAAAATATTAGTTACAACAAATATCACTCTTGACCATTCCTTATTTGTATCCTTCTTATCATGTGTCCATGGCAAGGGTTAATTCCAGTAAATTCATGCGATGAATTTAATCTGACATTCAGAAAACTGCCCCAACCAACATCAATCTTCTGTTTTTAGCTTATACTTTTAAATGGCATATCTGCAATATCCCAGGGGAGACAGAGCTGAGAGAACACAATAACAGAGAAATCTGAGCCTTAACAAGTTGAAAATTTTCATATATGTTCTAAGCCAACAAAATAAGATTTTATATCAAGGGCTTGTCAAAATATATCATTTGCCCTAAAGACAAAAAAAGATAAAATACAGGCATTAGAAAACTCATAAGCAAAGTTTTCCAAAGTTTTTTCAGAATCAAAACACTCCAAAAAGTAATATAATATTATTTATGAACTAAGAACAAATATAATATCAAGTTTCTGAAAAAAAAATGTCAAATGTTGAAATATAAAAGGAAAGAAACTCATCACAAAATGCAGATGATGCGTTTGGCACCGCAGAGACACAAACACTTTGTGTATTGGCAGGTGCTGCAAGGGAAGCCTGTCTGGGAAGGTGTGCAACAGAAGACCGAGGATTTCCAGACGTGTCGGTGATAGCAGCAGATGGCAAGGAGACATACAGAAACTAGAGGCGAGTGTGACATGGAGAACGCCTGCGTAGGAAATGTGGTACAGAGGAGAGGTGGCCATCTGCTCCACAGACAGTGTGGACACTGTGCCACCACACACTTGAATCTTTGATTCAGGAAGGCCAGGGATACAAGACTTGAAAGAAGAACCGGAAATGAAAACTTTTAAATGTGCAAGATTGAAGAAGGAACCTCAAATAAGAGTCTGGTGGGTCAGGATGGCACCCAGTTTCCTTGGTGAGTCTAACTGTCCTCACAGACCACTCAAAAGATGTTATTTATTTATTTATTCAGTCATTTAATCATTCATTCATTCATTCATTCAGAGAGAGCATGAGTCAGAAGAGGGGCAGAGAGAGAGAATCCCAAGCAGACTGTGCACTCAGGACAGACCCTGACTCAGGCTCGTTCCTACAACCCTAAGATCATGACTTGAGCTGAAATCAAGAGTTGGAAGCTTCACCGATGGAGCCATCCAGGTGCCTCTTCTCACAGACCACTCTAACATAGATGGCAGTTGGATCAGGGAATTGTTTGCTCATGACAAATACACGGTCATAGTAAGCATCTTCATGGGAAGTGCTTCCCTATCAAATTTCAAGTCACAGGTGGATGGTTTTGGACAACGGGCATAAACTAACCAGAAACAAGTGCTAAGAATGAAATAAAAAAGATTTTTTCAGTTTATAAACTTGCTTTCACTTAGAAACTAGTGGTTGTGTCCACTGGGAATCATTGGATGTCTCTAAGAACACTTAGAGACTAAAGATTACCATTATTTGGATACTGGAGATTTGCTGATGTGTATGGGTGTTGGGCTGCAACTGTGATAGGCTTATGGGCTCTATTAACTGCCCAGAGCATTTACAAAGAGAGCACATGGGAAGTGTGAGGTAGATTAATGCAACTAATTTCAGCTAATGAACAAAAAGAACTATATACTCAATGAAGGATGCTTGAGGTTTCAGCCACAAAAAAAGACTCCAAACGTACACGTGCATCTGACTGAGACTTCTCTGGCAGAAGCAGAGCAAAAAAATACCATGACCTTTAATTTCTGAAAGTTTGACTATAAATGATTAAAGGATTTAATTTGGGTCTTTAGTTTCTCCCTGAAAATACAGTAATAGGAGGAGTTATAGTGTTCAAACTCAAAGCAGATGTATATTGTTGGCATTAACTTACTTACATGAATTTTATTCTATCGTTGAGGCTTATTGCCTAGTCTCAGATGAATTATATTGGACAACATGACTAGGCAAGGTTTAAAAAAAGAAATCAAATAAATGGTGAATTCTTCAGCCTGGGGAAGGTTTTCTATTCCTCAGTGCTATTGACATTTTGAGCAGATAATTCTTTTTCAGGGAATGCCCCATGCATTGTAAAATGTTTAGCAGGATCCCTGGCCTGTAGCCACTAGATGTTTGTAGCTCTATCTTCCCCCATCCCCCAGTTGTGACTACTAAAAATGTCTCTACATATCGCCAAATAGTCCCTAGAGAACAGAATTCTTCTGATGGAAAACCTCTGGCCTGGAGTACAGTGTGGCCTTTAGGTTAATTTAATTAATGCCAGGCTCTGACTCATTTCAGAGCCTTTTTAACAGAAAAGTCTAAACTGTTAACCAAAACACACAAGGAAAGTGGGCTTTTCAGGAAACAGCCTCATGAAGATAGAAACTGGATTGCCCTAAAATTTTCTGTTTTCCTTTTCCAAGGGAGAACACCATATGCATACTTAACCACACAGAGAGTGATCAGCGTAACAGGTCATGGGAACCAAACCAAGAACCATATTCTACCCCTTTCTCCCCACATTTCTGCCCAGTCTCCTATAGAATAGGAGCCAAGAAAAAATGAGTGCCTTATTGCATTGGTGAAACTGGAACTAAGTAATGCCATTCCCTCCATTACCAGATTATATAGGTTCAAGAGCCAGTGAGTGGGAATGGAAGGGATCCCTCTCACTATTACACTTAATAATGCACCCAAGGAATTTTTGGTGTCTGCCCCCACAGCCTTGGACTTGGTGATTTGAAGGACCTAGTTAGCAAGGGAGAAGTGCTTCCAATAAGAAAGGTAGTCATGCTCCAGGTAACTGGAAGCTAGGACAGCCCTCTGCCAGTGAAGACTTCACCTATTACTGAATCAAGAGGCAGAGATGGAGGTTACTCTATTCATCAGAGACACTGATTCCGATTACCTTGGGGATCAGAGTACTAATTCTCCTACTGTCTCACAAATTTGGAAAGAAGTTCTTGGCTATAGCTGCATTCTTGACTCCTTAGGACTATAGCTGCTACCAGGCAGTTCCTGTGGGCTCCAGTAATACTGTTTTATCCCCTTTGCCTTTTCAGTTTTAGCCTTCCATAATTGCTAAGCCAAAACTGTTGCAATGAGCTGCAAGAATCTGCACAGGGTGTCTATCACGTCTGTTTGTCCTGTTATGTCTGATTTCTTCCCCTCTCAGCTGCCCCCTCATTCCCTCCATCCCACCTACACAGACCTCCTCAGTGTTGCTAAAACACAGCAGCCCTGGGGTTTCGTGCTTACTCTTCTCTCTACCTGAAACGCTTTTCCCTGATGCCTGGGATCATCTCCAATATAGTCCAGTGGAGAAGGAAAGATGGGAAGGGAGGCCATGAAGCCAGTGGCATAGAGGAAGCAAGGTGGGCTGTGTGGTGAGGATGGGCGGGTGAGCCCTCCTACACCCCCTACCTCTGTTACGTTTGAATTTTCCATTATAAAAAGTTGAAAAGAACCTCTGGGGTGGGGTCGGAGGCGTGTGCTTTAGCAGGTAGCCCGTGTGGTGCTCAGTAGGAAGCTGTTTGGGAACCCTCGCTCTGGTGCCCGTGAAACTTCCTCTCTGTTCCACAGAGTAGGAGGTTGCCACATAGCTCTGGTTGCAGTTTCTCCTCATTCCTCCTGGTCGTGTTCTGCTCAGGAGCCTCTCCTTACAAGTCCCTGCTACATTCTTAGAATCTTTTCCTCTCTGATTTTCACCTTGGCTGTTCATCCAGTCTGCCAGCTCTTTATCTTCTTTAATAAGCCTTACAGTTTTCTTCAAAGCCTTTTGCCAGAAGATCAGCGGGCTTTCTGTCCTGCTCTCACATAATTAGAGTGCCGGGGGCAACAAGATAAACACAGAATATGCCCTTCAGGTCACTGGAAACACTCCCTCCATGTTTACAGTTCTGAGTTTACAGATGATCTACAGCTCCTCCTGCTAAATTGTCACAACAAAATGCCCTGAAATTTTTCTCTTGAACTTGCTGACACCGAGGATGTTAGATACTCCTAGGACCCAAGAGGGCTATAATCCTGTAGCACATAGCAAACAGCTGTTAGTTTATGAAGGTGTTGCTAATTAACAATTTGTATCAGCTAAATGTCAACTAGGACACTTCATAGGCACCATAAACACACGAAGGCGGTGGAGCCAAATTTTCCTAATTCTGGACATCTTGCCTGCTCTTCTCTGATGGGCTACTTTTTCTTTTTCTTTTTCTTTTTCTTTTTTTTTTTTAAGTACTATTACAGTGTAGTGAGCTGAGAGTTGGAGACAGATCAGCCAGTATCCGTAAGTTCTTAATCTTCAATGCCTTTATCTCTGAGATGAGCGGATCCGATGAAGAGATCTGATGATCTCGGAAGCCTTACTACCCAAAGTCTGCTCCCCAGTCTAGCAGCACTGGCAGCCCCTGGGAACTGCTCAGTATTGCATATTTCTAGGCCCCATTCCAGACCTACTGAATCAGTCTTTTAAACAGAACTTCACCATGGTACTTTTTCATTTCTGTTGTAAGAAAGCACCACAAACTTAGTGACTTAAAATGAATGTATTCTGTTATAGTTCTGACGGTCAGAAGTTTCGACACAGATCTCACTGGGCTAAAATCAGGGTGTTGAAAGGCTGCTTTCCTTCTCAAGGCTCTATGAGATCATCTATTTCTTTGCTTCTTTTAGCTTCTAGAAAACCTGCATTTCTTGGCTTCTGGCTTCCTCCCTTCATCTTCAGAGCCAACAGTTTTGTATCTCTGACCTTACTCCAGAATCACATGCCCCTTTAGTCCTAAACACAGTGGGGAGAAGTTCTCCACTTTTAAGGGCCAATGGGATTACATTAGGCCCATGTGGATTATCTAAAATAATCTTGTCATCTCAGAATTCTTAACTAAATCACATCTGAAAATTCTTTTTGTCGTATAAAGTAACATATTTCCATTTCCAGGTATTATGATATAGGCATCTTTGTGGGCCATAATTCTGCTTACCCCACACGGAATTTCAAGAAGTTCTACTAGTTACAACATATTCAACTATAAGGAAATACATGGGATTCTTTGATTTGTTGTTCATTACATTTTCCTGTTATAAGCTGAATTGCATCCCTCTACTCCTCTTCCCCATCCCCAAATTCATACGTTGAAGTCGTAACCCCTAGTATCTCAAAATATCACTTTACTTGGAGATAGGACCTTTAAAGAGGTATTAAGGTAAAATGAGGTTATGGAGCGGGGTGGCACTAATGCAAAATGACTGGTGTTTTTATAAGGAGACTGGATTAGGAAGCAGACAAGCATAGATGGGAAAAAAATCACATAAAGGCAGAAAATACAACCATCTATAATACAAGGAATGAGACCTCAGAAGAAACCAAACCCAGCAAGACCATGATCTTGGACTTCCTGCCTCCAGCCTGTGAGAAAATAAATGTCTGTTGTTTCAGCCCTCCAGTCTGTGATACTTGGTCATGACAGCCCTAGGAAATTAATATGTTCCCCAGTGCAATTTCAACATGCTTTGAGCCAACCATCTACACTCTCATCCTTACTGCTTTACTATTGAGCTACAGAAGTCCTCCTGAACTGAGTTTAATCACTCTTGTACCTCTCTGATGTAAACTCGATCAGTGTTACACAGAATCATAACCCAGCCTACTTACTTTCCCTGGTGACTCAGTTTGTGGAAAACATGTTCATCTTTCTTAACAAAATGCATAAACTCTGCTCAGTTCTTTATAAAATCTGGTTGCTTTACCCAAGATCATGTGCTTTTAATTATTCCCTCTTTTCCCAGGATTATCTGTCATCTGCCGGTGAACCTTCTCTAACTACAAAAACACTGAGTTCTACCTGTTCAATAGAACCACCACCCTATACCTCTGTGAAAGCACCACTGGAAAAAGTAATCTGTACTCAGCGTCTGCATTCTTATCACCAAGTCACTGCTTCACACCTCACAATCTGACTTCTGTCCCAAACGTTGGGCCAGAACTACCACCTCTGCTATCACTGGCGACCATTTTTATGACTGCCAAATCTAGTAGTCTCTTCTCACTTCTCATTCTCTTTGATCTGGCTACACTTTCGTCAGTGTGATGGTACTCTTTTATAATGCTGTACTATTTCTTTTTTCTTTTCTCTCTTCTCTAACCCCTCCTTCTTTGCCTCTTGTACTAATTCCATTTCTAAAAATGGTCAGTGAAGCCTTACCATGTTGCAGATCAGTGCTGATTCCCACCCTTAAAGAATTTGCTCTTTCTCTTTCCTACCTGAAGTGGGCTCTTCCCATGTTTAAATGCAATTGTTTCCCAAAGATCAGTCCTTTATATTCTCAGTGTTTATGGTCTTTCTCATAATAATGTCACCCCTAATGATTATGACTAAGTCTTCAGTACAAATTATTCCTAAAACTCTATTTCTTTTCCATCACTTTCACTGTTTTTCTATTAGTATGTTGCTCCACTGTTTCATATTCAATGTCTGAAATTAAACTCCGTACAAATTAGCCAAAATTGCACTTACTGAAATTATGCATTGAAAAAGATAGAATATATAATATTAAATATCTTGATAGACTTTACCATTTGGTTAAAAGTAATAATTTAAATTTTAATGTGGGTAAGTGCAAAGACCTACAAATATTAACGATATAGACACAATGATGAAAGAATAGTTCTTATAAAAGAATCTGTAAAAGGAGGTATGAGACTACATTAAAAAGCTAGTAAATCTTAGACCGTATTTAGAGACCCTAGTTTCTAAAGCAGCAAGAAAGAAGGGCATTCTGTTGTTGTCTGGGCAGATAATACTAGAGTCAAACTTTTGAAATATTTGTTGGAACTTACGAATGATAGCTAGCCAAAGAGCATGAGTAAAAACAATCAAGAGGGAGGGTATCTGAAAATTGTTTCTATGGCAAAACATTAAAAAAAATAAAAAAGGAAATACTTTGGATCAAATTGCTAGCTTCCCAAACCAAAAGAAGCTGAAAATCGACAAAACAGATGAAAAAATATGCTGAAGACAGAGAGCATTGTTTAAAGCAACAAATGAATTGGAAATACTTAAAGCACAACTGACAAAGAAAGATAGTAAACTTCAAAAATGATGAGAAGAATGAGATCAACTTGTTGCAGCTTTAGAAATACAGCTAAAAGGTACTGATCTCCAGTAACATACAGAAAAATAATGTAACTGTACAATTTAAAAAGATTACATCGGAGACTTCTGATACAGAAGAACAAACTGTAGATAGACATTTGAGTTCAATAGATACTGTCAGAGTTAAAACTGAACCTCAAACAAGTTTTGAAGTTCTATGAATGAAGTGAAAGAAGGTTCTGTAGTCCTTGACTCTTGTGAAGTTTCAACAGAAGATAATCAAACTATACAATTTCCAAAACCTGAGTTAGAGATTCAATTTACACCTTTATAGCCAAACAACATGGCAGTGAAACATCCTGCTTGTATTTATTTCACCAGTGACAGATGGTTACGTTTTCCAACACCCAGAAGAGGAAGACTAATGAAATGGAGTAAAGTAGTATATTTCTAAGATGGTGAAGAGCAGAAATAGCATTAACCATACACCAGAGGCTCTCTGCCAGGACTGGGTGAAAAGTGAAAGTAAGAAAAATGCTATATCCAGAACTAATTTGAAATCCCCTATTTTTGAGCATAGAAATTCTTCTGTCAAGAAGGAGCAAAAGGCTTGCACACATCTGTCATCTTCTTTATGGAGTCAAGCATCCGTAGTTAGTATAAATTAGGCCTCTAAATAAAAAGAAAGAATGCTACAGAAATTTGGAGACTTCTTAGAACATTTTCCAATAATTCTTCAACCAAAAACAAAGAAAATAATTGAAACAATGAACTCTTCAGTGTTCTCAAATATAGAAGTTAAGAAAATGTGTCTCAACCAAATCAGGGCAAATGGAAATTATATACAAATGAAATTTCATTTCCTATTACATATATTTGGCCAAGTGATTTTGAAGACCCATAAAGTGAAGGAGAGTAATCATTAGATTCTCAATGACTTTGAACTAAAACAGCCAAATAAATCACTTATGTAGAATATTTTAATATAAATTTTATGTTCATAATCATAACTTGCATCCTGACTTTTCAAAGATAATTATATGTATCAGGATGCATTAAATCCTTCTGTATACACATTATTATTTGATACATGGTATAATTTTAATTCAACAAAGAAAATAAGTCAACAATACCAAAAAAATGGCTAGCTTCAAGTGTTTGAGGAACTGACATGTTAAAATGTGGCTATAAAGGGCAAAACACATGATAAAATCTGACTCAGTATGGAAGTTCTTTCTAACAATGACATTAAAAAACATATACAATTGCCACGTAATGGTCTCTGCATCACCAAAATTCTACATTTCCAAAAAATGTCCAAGAATTTAGGGGCTATGTTGAAGAAACTCCATCTAACTGATAGACAATGGACTTTGGATTCAAATAGTATTGAATTCACACACTGGCTTAGTGACTTCCACCCAGGTCATCTTGGAGAAGTTGTTTAGTTCTCTCAGCTACATCTATTCGTATATAAAATTGAATAATATTAACCTTGAGTATTGTTAAGATGATACATAGTCCATGTCAATCATTTAACTCTTATTATTATAATTGTTAACAATGTATAGGTGGAAATTTTGACTAAATTAGGCCCAAGTTCTTTCTAAGATCCTATGATTCCATATTTTCTGAAAGCCCAATGTATAACATTGTCTAAATACAGCTGACCTTTGAACAACATGGTTTTGGACTGTGAGGGTCCATTTATATGTGATTTTTTTTCTACCAACACAGTAGAGTAACTGTAATGTATTTTCTCTTTTTAATAATATTTGCTTTTCTCTAGCTTATTGTAAGAATATAGTATATAATACATAGAACACACAAAATATGTGTTAATCAGCTATTTATGTTATCAGTAAGGCTTCTACTCAACAGTAGGCTGTGAGTACTTAAGTTTTGGGGGAGTCAAAAGTTATACATGAATTTTCAACTGTGCAGGAAATCGGTGCCCCTAACTCCTGCTTTGTTCAGGGTCAATGAAGTAATTGGTTTTCTACATTACCATAAGAGTTATTTCATCCCTGTGCTAGAGAAACATGTATGAGTATATATGAATAAATACAGATGATAGATAGATAAAGATAGATTTATTTTAAGAAATTGCCTCACACAGTTGTGGAGACTGGCAAGTCCAAAAATCTGTGGAGTGGGGTGGGCTGGCAGACTAGAAATCCAGGGAATAGGTAATGTTGCAGTCTTCAGTCTGAAAGCAATTTAGAGGCAGAATCTCTTTTTTTCTCAGGGTATCCCAGTCTTTCTGCAAAGGGCTTCAGTTGGTTCCATGAGACCTGACCACATTATGGAGGGTAATTAGCTTTATTCAAGATATAGTGATTTAAATGTTAATCACATTTGGAAAAACAACCACCACCACCATTTACAGCACCAGACCAGTGTTTAATCAATCATCCTGGTGCCATAGCCAGGCAAAGGTGAGAGCTAAAATTCATCATTAAAATCCCCATGTACCCCAGAGTGAGTGGCACAGTGGCAGATGATGGTGTCTTCCCATTGGGAGAAATAGACCCCCTGCCTGCACATGGTGACCTTAAAGGTTTCCTTTCCAGGTATCTCATCATTTTCACTGATCAAATAGATCTACAAAGTCACCAACTGTGTAAATGTATTCCATATTCTATTCTATTTTCCTAAAATGATCATTTGAATTGGGAATCTGATTTGGAAGGATTACAGCTTTGTTAGAGTTTGCTGCCAAAGGTGACATCCTTTCATCATTGACCATAGTTCCTCTGGTATCAGGTCCCAGTGCTGTGAGTCACCATTCACCCCTCCAGAAAAGTGTAAATGATCAGTATGCTTGATCTCAGGAAAGTCAAATCATATGCCAGCTCTCATTTTGACTCTTCAATGTCTGCATTCATATCCCTGAACCCCTTAAAAAGGCAGAAAACAAAATGACTGTTTTACTGGACTGACAAGGATTTGTTTCTCTATTGCAATGACAGTGAGCCTAGGGAAAGAGCTGAGAGAATTAGGTTATTTCAGGTTCATGTTTTTCTCTGAATTATACATATAATGTCTCCATGCCAAATGAAGCATCTAAAGTTAAGACACTTCAATTATTTCCACGTGAATTATTTTTAAGGTTTTCAGTATGATAATTTTTTTAAGTCTGTATTTTGGAGCTCCGGATTGAAATATTTACTGAGAAAATGGTAAAGTATCTGACATAGTGGCTGAAACTGGGTGATGAGTACCTGGGGATTCCTTATACTTTGCTACTTTATGGGTTTGAAATTTTCATAATAAAAAGTTATAAAAATTTCTCTATGGCTTGCTGGTATTTTACTTATATTTTTAAAATGAGACAAGCAAGTATTTTTCAGAATACCTGTTCCTTAAAGCTACAATCAGTGCATGTCAGTTTATATTTTTAAACTACATGACTATAATTATTAATTTTACATTTTTGTGTATACATGTACCTACTTCTACAAGTTTCCAAGCTGCTCCCTCTAGGGAAGAGGCCAGCCATTTTCAATAGAAGCACAATTCTTAGTTTTGGGGCTTAGCAAGTTAGTGAAAAAAAAGTTCAATAAAGCATCCCATATAAATAATTTTCAACACTCCCATGAGAATTACTGAAATCCTGGCATGTGTATTGGGAGATATCTGGTATTTGGAAAGGATTGCCATTCACTACAACTACGGTTATTTCAGTAGTTGCCTCTACTACTCATCTCTGGTCTTGGCTTAGTCCTCCACTGTGACCTCAGGGAACCTTACAAAATATACAAAAGAAAAAACAAAAAGTCCTTATCTTTGCTGTCCATGATTAAACCAGAAGATTAAGGAAGGATGAACTTCTTTAGTGATTCTGTCTATGAACAGTGACTTAAGGCAAGTCATTGGTCTCCTCTGTAGACAAGTATGTAAATAGCCTGACTTCTCCGAAAGAGATCTGTCAACATAAAGGTTGAATTTAACGGGTTGCTTTCTCAGAGCTTGAACTAAGGTCTTCACCTTGCAGCTCACTTAAATTGCCTTGTTCTATTTGATGGGGTTGATAAATAATATACCTACTGGATCATTGCAGAAAAATTCTCATTTTTCAAACAACATTTTTTTTTCAGTAACAGTTTTCTTCTTCAGTAAACTAGCTTTTTAATGTCATCTGTTGTATTATTGCAACTTCAGATCTTCTCTCCTAAATATATAGCTCCTGCTGAGCTAATGGTTTTCTATTTTCATCTTGCTATTTATAATGCACTGATGTTTCTTACCAAGAATCTTTGGTTTAATCCACAAAACTCAAATCGACCATCTGAGACCATTGCCAGTGCTGAAGTATTACTGTTATAATGTCATTAGTCAATCATAAAAATGTTTTCTATGCACACATTCATTTCTAAATTATGTAAAATAAAATCTTCCAAAGCTTTCAGATTGCAGCCCACAATCGGTTTTTGTACTTTAAAATACTCCAGACATCTTGCTGAAGGAGTATACTGTTTACAAAAATTATTCTTGCCCTCATTTTTTTTTTCAATGAATTTAAAAAGCATAATTTAGAAATTTATTACATTTGTTTTTCTTCCTTTACTATGTCATCAACACGGGCTGCACATTCTTTGAATTGCAGTAAAGAATTTGGCTGTCTAGACAAAACAAAATAAGAACACAAGGCTTACTTCAAGTAAATCACTAACTTGTGTTAGCCAACAATAAGCAGAAAGATTTTCCCAATACTTTTGCTCTATTTCATTGGAGAATCTAGGATCTAAGGACCATATTCATTTTATACTTTGTCTTCTACCTTTTTCATTCCATAAATAAAGATTTTTAGAAAGAGAAACTGCCAAAAGAAAATGCAGAGATTGGCTAGAATTGTCTAATATATCTTTATTAGCTATATCTTCATTGGATAAATTTATGTCCGATGTACAATGCAAACTTTGCTGACCAAACCTAGAAGCAAGAGATGTCATCTGTTTCCCTAACTTGCATTTAGAAAGCCTCAGTCCCAACCCTTGTTTATTAGAGTAACATCACAGCCTATTTAAGGGAGAAAGAGTTTGAAGATATGTGCATGGCCCCTTTCTTTTACAGAAACCAAGGATACATCAAAGGAGAAGTGAGTAGACCATAAAAACTTCTGCCCTAGAATTGAAAAAGCTAAATTCACAGTAAGTTAATTGTATATGGAAGGAAAATGATTACTTTTATTATATGTGTATCTAAATAATTTGTTTAGTAAGGCCTCCTTAAGAAGCAAAGCCCTTGAAATTTAGGTCTCCATCTGTTCCTTTTGGTAAAAATTAAGAAACACATGCAATTTTTGTTGTGGTTAGCCATGACAAAAAACACAGAAGCATGCCTTATAGCGTCTCTAAGGGGATTTTTAAATCCTCACAGAGATTCCTTAAGCAGAATTACTAATGCTAATTTTGTGATGCTCTATTAGTTTTACTTGTTTGTTAAAACAATAACATTCAAAACCTATTGTCTTCAATCTAGACTTACCAAGAGAGATTTCTAGTTCCATGTGGGAAAGATTACTCCCATAGTCCCCTTACAAGCAATTCACTAAGTAAGGCAGTGAAGCATCCATCTACACACTGGCTGCGACTTTAAGAAACTTTAATCTTCCTGTATTAAAACGGTTTTATCTTGATATGAGAAAGCCCAGAATTCAGAAGTAAACTGGACTGTTTACTACCTGCCCTGGTGTACTAAACTCTGAAGAAATTTCACATCTTCTTTAATGTGGTTTGGTTTGTTTATTTGTTTGTTGGCTTTTACCTCAAAACTTCTTCCTGTAGAATCTTCATCGACCAATCCTTTCCAACACGCATGCACACACACATACAGACTTCATGCCTACAATGCTTCAGACTTAACATCTGAAATGCAGTATCCCAAAAAAGCTTGTCCTCAGGATTATAAAAATTTAGCAGAGACTGGCCTACCCCATCATGAAATTTCTTTGAAGTTTCATGTCTTAAGATCTGTATCTTTTCAATTATCACAAATTTTGCATTTGATTGAATATGTCTCTGTTTTAACAGAAATATTATGTCTCAAAGAACCACGTGAGCAAAATTGATATTCCAAGAAGCTCTGTGTCCTATGGCTTCACATACACAGCGATACGGGTCATGGCACTTGAGTTTGAGATTCTGGAAGTACAGAATGTACGTTAGGAAAATTGAGTTGCTATTTCATATAATCTGCATCATTGCCAATCTCACTTTCACCAGGCATCCAGATAATTTCGACCAAGTTCCCTTGGGACATGGAGCCAAGGTGGGCAGTAAGCAGTCTTCTAAAAAGCAAGCGGTAGGTAGAGTTTAGGGCAGGCAGACAGCTGAAGATTAGGGGAGTCATTCACTTCCTTATTCACTACCTTCTGAGCTCCAGGCACTGAAATAGTTAACTAGGAGGAAATACAAAGATGGATAAATGACAAAACCTAACCGAAAAAACTCACCAACTAGTGGAAGAAAACAGGCACCTACACTCAAGATTATAAACCAAAGTAAAAAGCAAAAAGGTGGAGAAACTTGCTGAAAGCTCTGGAATGAAGGAAGGGGCACAGAAAGAAAATCCAGTTGATTTTGTTTTTTTCATTGTCTTAAGAAATTTAAGAATTGTTTTTAATTTCTGAAGCAGTGCTCAGAAACTCAGCGAGAAATGTGAAGAAGGCAGGTTTGTTGCTTTCTCTGGATTAAGACAGACCTTGGTGTAAAGAGGTCATGTCTGACTTATTCCAACAAGATCAATTCTAAACACAGCCTGGTGAAGGACTGATTTATTCCAATAGGGTAGGAACAGTTTTATTGCTTTTAAAGACTCCTCTCAATTTAAACAAGCAGCTTCCCCCTAGCGTCATGGTCAGCTTACAGAGGTCTTGCTCCAAGGAATAGGATCTCTGGTAACAAACTGGGTAAAGGGACAAACCTGAAAGGTGAGGTTAGATGTCCTCTCAAGGTTAATAGGATGGAGTTTGGAAATAAGTAGAAGTAGTCAAGAAAGACACCCTATGTTGCAATTTTGAGCAAGTCAGTGTACAAGGTGATAGGAAACAGAAAGAGAAATGGAATTTTTGTGGGGATTAGGAACAGAACTTAAAGTTCAGATTTGGACAAGTCGGATTTATCATGCCTTGCAAGCCAGCAAAATGGATGTATAAAGCCTTCTATTCCGCTTGTAAGTCTGGAAGTTAGCAGAGAGATTGAAACTACAGATTTCCAGGGGAAGTGTCCAAAATATAAATAATGACAGAAGCTATGAGAGGGGATGAAGATTACTTAGGAAAAATGGGTAGAATAGGGAATGAAGGAAACCAAGCCATAATTCCTAGGGAAACCAGCCTCTTTACAGATGGGTAGAAGAGGAAAGTCAGCAAGGAACACTGGATAAAAAGTGGCCTGAGAATGAAGAGAAAGATCACAAGAGTGCATTTTCCTAGAAACTAGTGAGAGAGGTTTTTGGAAGAAGGGTGTGATCAAATGTGTCAAATTCTTTTAAGGAATCAAGCAAGTCAAAGGTGGATGTGGATATTGTTTGTGATCTTGATGGATGCAGTTTCCAGGCAGTGGTAGAGAAGCAGTGGTAAGAAGCACATTGTGGGAGGTTAGGAAGTGAAGGCAAAAGGTATGGGTAACTTGTTCAAGCATCGGTCGGGGCTGTAAAAAGCAAGAGAGTCAATTCTTTGAAAGAGATGTGAGATCCAGGAAGGAGGATGATTTATTGGTTATTCTAGTCTTCTTCTTGTTCATTTTTTCTTTCTTTTCTTTCATTCTCTTTCTCTTTCTCTCTCTTTTTCTTTCTCTCTTTCTTTATGACCTTCCTTCCTTCCCACCATGTACTTGAATCCAGTGAGTGAGAAAGAGCAAGAAAGTGGGAGAAATTGGAAACTGAAAAGGAGAGAAAATAATTTTCAGGTCTAATGCAGGGGTCGGGGAGACGCCTCAGTGAGGAAGAGGCACAGCTTTTCCATTAAAACTTAAGAAAGGGGAAAGAACCGTGTGAGGAGTATAGCCGTGTATAAGTGTGATGCTGGAACATTGAGACAGGTTTTATCAGGAGGCTTCTATGTTCTCTATCAGGATCCTCTGCAGAAAATGAGGTAAAAAGTGGAGGGAAATGGTTGAAGACCACTGTTTGAGGGGATCAATTAGATTTGAAAGCACTATAATGAAGAACAAGAGGACACCTTATTCAGAAAATAGAGAAAAATGCCTATCAGTATTCATGACTGAGAAGAATTGGTTAACTATGGGGACCCCTGGGTGGTTCAGTTGGTTAAGTGCCCGGCTCTTGTTTTCCACCTGGGTCATGATCTCAGGGTTGTTTTCATGCAGCCTCAGCACTCAGCATGGAGTGTGCTTGAGATTCTCTCTCTTCCTCTCCCTCTGCCCCTCCCCACCCTCAATAAATAAATAATTTTTTTTTTTTTTTTTTAAGAAGAAATGGTTAACTATGAATTTAATGAGGGTTAGTCATTCTGGGGTTTTTCATTTTGTTTTGTTTTGTTTAAATTTCAGTAGCAGTGCACAGAAGCTCAGAAAGAAATGTGAAGAATGCAGGTTCATTACTTTCTCCACCCTGAGACCTAGATGTGAAGGGGTAATGCCTGGTTTATTTCAACAAGACAAATTCTAAAGCCATCCTCATGAGTAACTTGATTTATTCCATCAGGGTACATTTTTGTTGCTTTTAAAGACCACCCCCCGATTTAATCAAGTTGCTTCTCCCTGAAGGAAAGATCAGGTCACAGAGGCCAAAAAAGTGATTTTTGGCTATTGAATCAAGTTAATGAACAAAACCTGAACGACCAAATTAAACAATGTTAGGGGAACTGAGATACAACAGAGTACATAGAGAATTCATTAAAGGAACCAGTTCTTAGAATGCATTTGATCATACAAATGATTATCTACTTAATATGTTGTACAAAACCAGAGAACAAGGAACTAGACTAACTTGATAGGGTATCATTGGCCATGTTCTCCTAAACTCTTACTACTTAAGGAAAATTGGTTTGAGAGTCGAGTTGAATTCACAGATAGGAATTAAATGGCCTCAATTGTGTGGATTGAAGGGTTGCGGAGTCAGGCAGATTACATAATAAAGCTTTGTAATCTTAGAAGGTCGCCTTCCCCACCCTCTATTCCCTAATCATATACTCCGGGCCTTTGTGTGGTATCACCAAAATGATGGGTGCTGTAATGACTACATGGGAATTTAGAGGATATACTGTGATCATGAGCAAATATATCATAATGAAATGAAGAAAGAGGAACACAGAAGAATGACAATAGAACCAGAGAGAAAGAGAGGTCAGAAGTTCAAGAAATTTCAAAGGAAAATTTCGAAATGAGAATAAAAACTGAGCGAAAGGGCAGAAGGATGTAGACATGCTAGGAGCCCGACTGACTTTTCTTCGAATATAATACAACAGAGATATGTACACTAATGTAAGGGGGGGAGAACAGAAAAGAAGTGTAACGAATGGGAGTCCAACGCAACGTCAACAGGAGGAAGCAATCGTAGAAGCCCTGGGGAACCGGTGGGAATCTACCAGAGGGAGAGGGAAGCAGCAGTAAGGGACTGGAATCTAGAGCATTGGTTCTTAAATACTGCAGGTCCTGTTACTGCTCTTAAAAATGTCTTCAAAAATTTCTCAGACCTGGGGTGCCTAAGTGGCTCGGTCTTGAAGCGTCTGCCTTCGGCTCAGGTCATGATCCCAGGGTCTGGGGATCCAGCCCCTCATCAGGCTCCCTGCTCAGTGGGGACCCTGCTTCTCCCTATCCCACTCTCCCTGCTAGTGTTCCTGCTCTCACTGTTTCTCTCCGTGTCAAATAAATAAATAAGATCTCTTGAAAAAAATTGCTCAAACTAAGATTTATCATAACAATCCAATGAAAAAGAAAGAACCATATATAATATAAGAACAAGAAAAATTGTGCACTTTTTAATGTGATTGGCACAATGACTATTTTGATGTGGCTTTTATTTAATAATAATGAGAAACTCAAAATTTTGAATATACATGTCATCACATTATATTTATAGACCTCTGAACTTTTGATGCTTTGGTTATAAAAGTTACAAATACACTATCTTACATGTAAATATGATTCTATCTCCTACATTGCCCTAAACCCTTTGGAAAGGCTACTGCTTGTGCAATTCAAAAATTTTCAAACTTCATTGCCTCAAGTTATATTGGGATTAATAAAAAAAATCGTAGAAATTATTTTTTTCCCATGGCTCAGCATGCCTTTATTACCCACTTTGAAGCCAGCAATCAATTATGGGGGATCCTGTGATAATCAGGGCTTTTGTTTTTAATTTTTATTCTTTTTCCAATGAAGTAGTTTAGAAGCTTGCAGGGAGGAATCTTTGGAGGACGCAAACAGCTGTTACTGAAGCAGCCTGGGTATCTGGAGTATTGTTGGGACGCTCTGACCCAGTTGATGGGGCATGTGGGAGAGCCATGTGACATGAAGCACAGCATCAAGAATTATCCTAACGGTAGACAACATTTATGGACCACCTCCTGTGTCCCAGGCCTAGGTGCCAGACTCCTTGTCACTCTTATTCCGTTCCTTCCACATGGCAAGTTCAGGATGCAGGTCTCAGCACAGTTGTTTTGCCAATGGGGAAATTCAGCCACAAGGAGACTGTTAGAGATCCCCGTGGTCCGCACTTTTGTAAAAATCTAGACAGTAAATATCTTAGGCTTAGTGGTCCAAGAGGATCTATTACAACTACTCAATTCCACTGTTCATAGCTCAAAAACAGTAGTAGTAGACAATATGAAAACAAAGGGGTGTGGCTGTGTTCTAACCCAATTTTATTTATCAAAACAGGTAGAAGGTCATGTTTGTCCATGGGCTGTAATTTGCAAAACCCCTTCATTAATCTGTGAATTCATAAACTAATTAGATTATCTTTCATATAAATACAATAGTTTATGTAATCTAGGTTTATTATTTGACTAAAACTTTCTAGAACAGGGCTCAAACTATAATTATTTTCTTTAGGTATTTACCCACCGTTAGAAAAAGACTAAAACAATTTAGCTGATGCAAAAAAATTTATTTACACTTTATGAAACAGACTCCTTTTGAACAACTGCAAAATGGAGCAGAAGGCTGAAAGCTTTTTGTAAGATAAAAAATTAAAAACAAAGAAGAGAAAAATGGAAAATACCTGATTGGTTGGGGCCACACAGACAATTTGGTTTGGAGGAGAAGGAACAGGGAAAAGTACAGAACCCAGAATTGACTTGGTTTTTACGGATTTGTTAGCTTAGTGTTTGAGGACAGATGCCAAGGAGAGCCTTCACAGGGACACCAAAATTATCTGAGTTCTGATTTGCTTACATGGCACCCTGGGCAGGAGCTTCTCCATTTGAGGCCAAGAAATTTATTTCAACACTACTAACTTGTTGAAATGTAAGCTTTTTGAGGACAATGACTTTTCTCCACTCACTGTTACACCACTAGTACATAGTAGGTAATATACATATATATTTAATAAATAAGTTAACAAATGGATTTATTATATAAATCAACTTTATTTGCACAAAATAAAAGTTAATAAGACTTCTCTGAAATAGAATTTTTCTAAAGAAGTCTCTGAAAGTTACTATGCCTGTTCTATGTGCATATTTAAGTAAATGTCCTGCCCAAATATATTTATCAAAGGATAATGAGACATACCTTATATCAGTAAGTCACTAATTAAATTACTGGGGTGCTTGGGTGACTCAGTTGGTTGGGCCTCCAACTCTTGGTTTTAACTCAGGTCCTTATCTCATGGGTTCTGGGATCAAGCCCTGCATTGGGGCTCCCTCACTCTGGGGGTTCCCAAGCAGGGGGTAGGAGAGAGGGTCTGCTTGAAAGATTCACTCCCTCTGCCCCCTCCCCCTGCTCGTGGGCACTCTCTCTCTCTAAAAAATAAAACTTTAGATAAATAAACAAGCAAATAAATAAATTACTAATTTGTTACTCTACAAAAGTAGTATTTCTTTCTCTTTGCATTTCTTCTTTATTATTAGGTGGCAACACCCTTCCCCACACCAAAAATACTGTTTTCTTCTTTTTGCATTCCTACTCTAATAATCCTAATTCTTTTTGAAGCTACAGGAATGATTCTGCTTATCAGGGAAAAGCTCAAAATGAAACAGAAAATTTTAATATTTTCATATTCATAAGATTTTTTAGGTTCCTTTTTTAAATATTCATAGTTATTTTAAAAATAAAATAAATGCCTGGCAATCGGCAAGGCAACTGCTCTACCTTAATGAGGTATAACCAGGCTGTTTGTCCTGCTTTCCAGCTTCTTCTTTAACATCAGGCCTGAATCCTTTCTTTATAGACATCCAATGCTCCAAGTTGTCCCCATCTCTCTGTTTACAGGGCATGAACAGGGGGATTTTATGGGTCTTTGCAGGGATATGCTCATGGTTGTGGGGAGGAGGGACTTGCCTGGCAAAATTCAGAGCATACTGCGTGTCCTTTTACTAGATAGTCCCCCAGGCGGTAGGCAGCTTGGCCTTGGACATAGGGCTTGTTGCACTTTCCATAGACACTGACTTACAAATGCTTCCTGGCAAAGGCCATCAAGTTTCTCAGCCTCTCTGCCCTCTGCATCTGTTGAAACTTCCACTTCTCCACAAACACAGGCCCCAGCTCCACTTCCTCCTGCCGCGCCCCCCTACACCCACACAGAAGTCACACCCAGCCACCCTCTTCCTTCTGGAGTCACCAGCCCCTCCTGAGGTAGGGCCGGGACAGAGGGTCCTCAGTCTCTTTCCCTTTCTAGGCCTGTTAACAGCATAATCAGTGTTTTACAACCCTAGGGGCTTTCCTTTTGATACTCAAGAGCCTTTCTGAAAGTGAACACAAAACAAAATAAACAAACAAAAATCCTGAATATTAACTTTCTTTCTCTTTGCATTCCTGCTTTATTGCCACTTGGAACATCTCCAACTTCCAAAAATAAATTAGGTACATGGATAGATAGAGAACTACTACATACATACATACAGTTGTCCTCTCCTTGTGTTCCTACTTTAACAATCGAATTCTTTTTAAGGCTACATGAATAGTACTGCTATCAGAGAAAAGGTCAAAAAGAAATGGAAAAATTTAATATTTTTCAAATGCATAATGAAAGCCAAAGTCTTTTCTCTGGCCCGAGGGCCTTCCATGTTCTGTCTTTTCTTATCCCTGACCTCATTTGTTATTCCTCTGCCCTCTGTTCCCTACACTAGAACCACACTGCCTTCTCAGAATTGCCAGCCAACCACTGTTATAGCTCTCAGCCAACCATATCCCCAACTCAGGGCCTTTGCACCTGCTGTGATCTCTTCCTGGGATTCCTTTTCCAAGGATATATGCTAGCCCTTTCACTCTTTCACATCTTTACTCGAAGGTTATTTTCTCAGGGAAAGCTTCCCTTGCCACTTTATCCAAAATTACAAATACCCTCTCCCAACATTTCATATCATTTTTTTCTCCATTTTTTTTCTAACTAGCTAACTCTTTCTTATTTTTTTTTATATTGCTGTCATTAGTCTCCTCTTGCCACAGTGCAGTTTCCATTAGAGCCAGGTTTGTTCTATTTTCTTCTCGCACCCGCAGTGACTAGAAGAGTGCCTCTCATGTTGTAGCACTATTTGTTAAATGAATGAACACTTGATTTATCTTCATGGAAAAGATAGAGAATTTACTCAATATTATGTTCACTAGAAGCAAGGAAGAGGCAATAGTTTAAAGCGTAGTCTCTGATGAAGTTTACTATTCACACTACAATAAACACCCTTCTGTTACATAGGCAATTTCAGAGTGGCAAGTGTGCAATGTTGCAGCAATGGTGGTCATGAAAATACGAGGCATCCCTTTGTTAGATAGCCACAAAATCCTGATTTTTTTTTTCCTAGCACAGTAGAGGCCCCATCAGTACAAATGAGTCTACACCACATATAACAAGCATTATCTTACACTTTGAACTGAAACTGACAAAATTACACACACAATAAGATACAATTCTCTAAACAAGAATTCTGCCTCCATTACTTTCTTTTTTACCTGCTGCACAAACACTGTAATCTGACTACATCAAGGCCAACTCACATGTTTAGCAGAATACCTCCTCTAAAAGATTAACACAATATCTTCCATAATTTGCTATCCACTATCCTGACTCATCTCTCATGACTCCTAGAACAGACCAAATCATTTAACAAATTGGTCTTATAAAGCTGCCATTGTGCATGATTTTTGCACTCCAATGCCTAAAGTCTCACTAATTAGCAACTGTGTTAGGCTTTTAACACAGAAATACGGAATGTAAAAGGAGGTTTTGTAATAATTTCTTAAGGGACATGAAGCCAAACATCCTTGGATTTAGCTGTGAACAAATTGTGCCCAAGTTATCAAGGTCATATCCATCTGCACCACAGCTTCAAGGGCTTAGATTAGCATTTGAAAACAGTTGCGCAGTATACATTGTGATTGTTTGGTTTCTGCCGTCTCTGTCCTTCTAGTGAAACTGAGACACCTGGAAACAGACCAAATTCACAGAGCCATGGGGCTGTCATAATATCATCTGTATATGCATCAACAAATATACCCATTTCCTTCAATTACAGATTTATGTAGACCATTCCCTACTGCTCACATTGCTACCACATGTAAGTTTTCAGGTACACACAGCTCACCAAAGTACATAACTCTCCCAGTGGTCATAGTGAATTCTCCACTAGCTAGCAAGAGGATATTGTGCAATCTGAGTTGGCCAGAGGTGACTGGGGTACATTTATGAGTTGGCCCTGGTGAATTTACGATGTTTGGATATAATTTATATAAAGAATATTTTCCTTAAAATGTTATTTTAAAATACCACTGTTATAGCTCTCATCTTCTGAGTTAGGCATTGTGTATATGTCTCTAATCCTCTCAACAACTCTAGAAGATAGCATTCTTATCCCCTATCTAAAAGATAGAATTCTTATTCTTATCTATCTTATAAGATAGAATTATCTTATCCCCTCACAAGTGAATAAACTTAAAGTCAGAAATAGCAAGTGACATGTCCAAGACCACAGGGTTAATAGAGAAATAGAGAAAATTTATTTTAATAGAGAAAATTTATTCCAAGTCTACCTGACTTTCTCAGGGAGGAGAGACTGCATCAGAGTCTGTAAAAGAAAGGATGGGCAATGTCATTTCTATTGAAAGATTAGGGAGGGGCGCCTGGGTGGCTCAGTGGGTTAAAGCCTTTGCCTTAGGCTCCGGTTGTGATCCCAGGGTCTGGGGATAGAGCCTCACATCAGGCTCTCTGCTCTGAGGGGATCCTGCTTTCTCCTCTCTCTCTGCCTGCCTCTCTGCCTGCTTGTGATCTCTGTCTGTCAAATAAATAATTAAAATCTTTAAAAAAAAAAAAAAAGAAAGAAAGAAAGAAAGATTAGGGATCACTCTCCCTATTCCCAGATACTATGAAAGAAGTACTTACCTCCTACAGTTCCATCAGTACTGTTCTTTTTCACAATCATGGAGAAACTCTCACTAGTCCTCAGTCTTATTGTTTTTCTGCCCTTCCTCCTATCCTCCTGAATCTGGATTGCAAATGCCTTTCCATCAAACTTAACCGGTAATAACAAACTTCCTTCAGTTTGGAGCAGCATTTCTCAACACTTTTTTCACTATCTCTGAAGAAAATTGTACTCATTTTTCACCCAAAATTGTCCTTGCCATGAAATTTTAATACCACAGATATACTGCATATCTACTTTTGTACCATGACCCTTTGAAGGGCCATGAGCCATTGTAATAACTAAAATATGCCTTTCTTCAATTCTCAAAAATATATTTTTGCTTTTTGGGGGGCAATATCACCCTTGGCAAGAATGCATGGTTTAGAGCGGGTTTCTCAACCTCAGCATTATTGACATTTTTGGCCATATAATTCTTTGTTGTGGGGTATTGTCTTGTGCACTTTGGAACATTTAGCAGCATTCCTGTCTCTACCCAATAGATGCTACTAGCAATCCCAGTTGTGACAAACAAAAAAGTCTCCAGACACTGCCACGTCTCTAAGGGGAAAAAATTAGCCTTAATTAGAACCATTAGTTTAGAGGGAAGGAGAACTGAGGGTCCAAATGGCCAAGGGAGAAAGAAACAACTTCAAATAATTACATCACAAAAATCTGCAACCTGGAAGAAGACCCTTACTTGAACCCAACCATGCTTGGTACCTTGATCTTGGACTTCCATCTGCCAGAACTGTAAGCAGTAAATATCTGCTGTTTATAAGCCACCCAGTCTGTGGTATTTTGTTATAGCAGCCCAAATGGACTAAGATATAGGGCAACCAACACCTACTGGAGAAGCACAGAGGCTCCAGATCAGAGGTCTTCAAGATGATAGTGATGAATGATCTCATGACTCTGAATACCTTAAGACAACTGACAGAGAATCTTGGCCACCATTATTGATAAAGACATGGAAAGCCAGGTACACAAACAATTAATAAGATAATTATTAACTCTTGAAAAGAAGTTGTAAGTAGCACTTAAACTATCATAATCATGTAGACAGCAATCTAATAAAATAAATCTTCATTGAAGTAAAAGTATCATATAATTAAATAGGGAGGGTGTAGGAACAGGAAGAGTACATGCCTGAGTGTTGGCACAAGGAAAGCCATGGGGGGGTGTAAAAGATAGGTAAATCTTTATCCTGATAAAAAGTAAAGAGTAATGCCTAAAACTGAAATAATCAGGAAGAAGCAAAATAAGAATTTAATTTAGAGACATGGAGGCTGATAGGTAAAGAATAAACCAAACAAGCTAAAAGTTATAGTTATTTTTCTGGAATGAAGAAAAATGAGCAGGAGGGAGAGAGTAGACATTAATATTTAAATAGCTTTATAAAACTGACTTTTCAAATAATCTGCATGTGTAAGAAGAAAAAAATATATTTTTAAAAAATAAGGGAAGAAGGAAAGAAAGAGAAGAAATGCCAGTAAGGGATTGTATGAGCTATTTAAAAACCCAAACCAAATGTTTAAGTATATTTTGGGTTTAATACTTAAAATTATCAACTATTTTTAACTTAATGACTTTAAAAAAAATCAAAATACACTGACTTCAATTTAGGAAATATTCAGAGCAAGGGATGTTATTACTTAATCATTAAATGATACATGGGAGATATATCTTAGTTGTATAGAAAATATCATATGCAAACTAGTATTTTTTCTTTTTTTTAATTAACATATAATGTATTATTTGCTTCAGGGGTACAGTTCGGTGAATCATCAGTCTTACACACTTCACAGAACTCACCATAGCACACGCCCTCCCCAATGTCGATCACCCAGCCACCCTATCCCTCCCCCTTAAGCCCCCTAGCAACCCTCAGTTTGTTTCCTGAGATTAAGAGTCTCTTATGGTTTGTCTTCCTCCTGGTCCCATCTTGTTTCATTTTTTCCTCCCTAATCCCTACAACCCCCTCCTTGCCTTTCAAATTCCTCATACCAGAGAAATCATTTGACGATTGTCTTTCTCTGATTGACTTATTTTGCTTAGTATAATACCCTCTAGTTCCATCCAAATTGTTGCAAATGACAAGATTTCAGTTTTTTGATGGCTACATTGTATTCCACTGTGTGTGTATGTGTGTGTGGGCATATATATATATAGATAGATAGACACAGATATATATAGATATATATCTATATATATATCACATCTTCTCTATCCATTCATCTATTGATGGACATCTAGGTTTTTTCCATAGTTTGGCTATTGCGGACATTGCTGCTATAAACATTTGGGTGCATGTGCCCCTTCAGAACACTACATTTGTATAGGGTAAATACTCAGTATTTGTTGTAGGGAAGATCTATTTTCAAATTTTTGAGGAACCTTCATACTGTTTTCCAGAGTGGCTACACTAGCTTGCATTTCCACCAACAGTGTAAGAGGGTTACCTTTTCCCTGCATCCTCCCCAGCATCTGTTGTTCTGACTGATGTGAGGTGGTATCTCATTATGGTTTTTTTACAGTTAAATTAGGCACAAGAGATTCTTAGAAGTTGATTGTGATGGTTGATGTTATAATTTTTTAATGTTCCTGGATCCTCTCTCACAGAATCAGAGAGAGCAATTATATAGTAAAACCAAAAAAATCCACAGAAAACTTTTGATATAAATCTATGTGGCATGGTATTCTCACAAACTCCAGAACAAAAGGCTAGGGACAAAAAGCCAATAGTAACAAGAACGGCATGCTATTGGCATCGGGGAGGAAGAAAGAAAATAGTAAAAAAAGCCAGTAGGTATACATTGGAAAATGTTACATGCCCATTAGAGAGAAACAACTAAAATGGGAATTTTGCCAAATCCAAAAGCAAGTGGGGGTATCTGGGTGGCTCAGTTAGTTAAGCATCTGACTCTTGGTTTTGGCTCAGGTTGTAATCTCATAGAGCATGAGATAGAGCTCCACCTTGGGGTCCATGCTCCATGCTCAGCCAGGAGTCTGCTTAAAGATTCACTCCGTATGCTCCTCCCCCTACTCAAGTGTGTATTCTCTCTCTAAAACAAGAGATATATCTTTAAAAACAAAACAAAACAAGACAAACAAAAAAATGAATACAAGAGAGTCACAGTGAGGCTGACATGTTGTACCTGTCCAGCTCCATCAACTCTTGAAATTAAGTAGCCAAAGCTCAATCAAAATTGAACAGAATATGAAATGAAGGAAAGATCAAAATAAAAACCAGGCAGTCTCAGAAATTAAGCTGCTTTATCTTTGAACATTTACATATACATATGCATAAACACAACAGAAACAGGAACTCTGTGAACTTAGAAAAATCACTCTGAACTATGGTTATTTCTAAAATTTCTGGAAAAAGAGTTTCACATAAAAAAGGACAACAGGAAAGTATTTTACTCTCTTCCCAAAACTCCTCCAAGAAATTATCAAAAATTCCATGACTTAAAAAGAAATTTATTCTCTCACAGCTCACGATACCAGAAATCTAAAACCAAAATGTCTATAGGGTTGGTTCATCTTTGGAGACTTTGGGAAAGAAAACACCCTATGCCTTTCCTCTAGCTTTTGGAGATTGCTATCAGACCTTTGTGTTCCTCAGCCTATAGATACATCACTCCAGTCTTTGTCTCCATCTTCACCCTGCTTTCTTCTTTGTGTTTCTCTCTCTGTTCTCTCCTCTTATTAGAACAACCAATCCCTAAATCCAGGTGATTTCATCTTGAAGTCCTTAACTAATTACAAACTAATTATATCTGCAGAGATTTCATTTTTAAATAAGGTCACATCCAGAGGTCACATATGGATATAAATTTTGGGGAGACACTATTCAACCCACCACAATGATCAAAATGAAATTCCATTGAAAACTAATATATTTTTTTAAAAAAGGAAGGGACAGAATAACATGTCTACAGAAAATGAAAGCACCCAGATTGAGAAATGCCCACAAAATATACTAAAGCTACATCTTTTCCACTTCAAAACAAACTAAAAGATTTTAAGCAAATACCATAAGACTTGAAAGAGCAACATTCAGATTTGAATTAGAAACACTCCAAAATGACATGGCAGAACCCAGGAAAGAATTAAAAATTGAATAAATAGGGGCGCCTGGGTGGCTCAGTGGGTAAAGCCTCTGCCTTCGGCTCAGGTCATGATCCCAGAGTCCTGGGATCGAGCACCACATCGGGCTCTCTGCTCCGCGGAGAGTCTGCTTCCTCCTCTCTCTCGCCTGCCTCTCTGCCTACTTGCGATCTGTCAAATAAATAAATAAAATATTAAAAAAAAAAAAAATTGAATAAATAGTTTCAGGAATGAAGCCTAACCTAATACAACATAAAGCAACATAAAAGTGGGGAAAAAAATGGGAAGAATATAAGCTACTGAATAAAATAAATATAAGTTTTAAAAAGAGAAAAATATTAGAAATAAAAATAGAGAAGGAAATGGATTTAAGATAAAGTGATCTATATCAAAGATAGAGAAAGAAAATGCAACATTTCTCCAATTTTTGTCCATGTTAGAGGATCTCTGCCTCCTACATAAGGGAAAATCCTTCAGTAGGGAATTTTCTCTTCATTGCACTGCTACTTGTGTGGAAAATTAGAAAAATTACATAATATGTAAGGCTGTCCGGTTGCCAGTCTGAATATTACCTCCTAAGGATTCTTATAGAGGTGTGAAAAGTGGCATCCATTAGAGACAGAATTTATGGGTGTGCAATATTCTTAAGATTATTGGATATCTGTCTTGGCAATTTACAAGTAGTTATTCTATGGATAAAAAGAAACCTATCCTAATTGATTAGAAATAAAGAAAGGAGGTAAATATGCCCAGAGCTATGCTAGCCAAGTTTCTCATCACAGTCGTGTATGATCAAATATAAGAAATGAAAAAGTAGATAAAAAGAAAGCCTGGTAAGAAATGAACTACACATCAAAAAATCAAGGACATGTGAATAAGGAAAAGACTCCCTCTTGAGCAAGTTAAGAACTGAAACAAATGATGCATTATAACCAAGTTACAGAAATATCTTTCCCAAACAATGTGAAAAAGAAATATTTAATGCCAAGTGATGCAAAGGTTTAGAAAAAATAGTACTTTCTTTCTTTTTAAGTCATTTAAAGAAATATAAAAACAGCTCCTTATAGGTTAAATATAACAGATTTATAGAGGCAATGTAAGAGTTAGCTAACATAGCAATTTAACTCACTCTGTTCTCTTTAAATGTTATAATTTTCAGTAGTTATAAGCCAAAAAAGCTTTCCTATTTTTAGTGTTAGTGTTCCACAGGAAAATATTTTCTGTGTCTTGGAAAGGAATTTGGACCTGATATTGCAGTCACCTGCAAATTAAGTCTTGAGAAACAAGGGGAAATGGAATTCCCTAAGCTAAAGGAAAAGATATCTCTAGGAATACCTACAACATGGTACTCCAGAATTCATGAAAGTGATGGGGTTTTTAATATTTACTACAAATGATTCATCTAATTGAGAACAAGAAGGGCTGTATAAATTTTGCAATATGCCATTATTTTTCCAATTTTAGAAACTTACAAAATCAGGTTTCACTTGGACATATTGTAAGTATTTTGGCATTTTGTGTGGGCCAGATTTTAAAGGGAAACAGTGAGGTTAGTATCTCCTCCATGACGCATTTGAATGGCCACTCCCAAGTAATTCCAGTTTTCAAAAACTGTAGAATGCCCAGCAAATGGATTTCATTCACTGATGTTCCTCATAGCTATGAATATTTAAAAAAACTGACAGTAGTAACTGTAACTAACAGAGCTGGATTTTGCCCAGATTTTTAAAAAGGGATTGTATAGTTCCTTTAAAACAAACATTAATGAAGAAAATTGGTGTGTACCATATAAAGAATCTCTCATGATGGTCTTATAAGGAGCATTTTAGGAAAAAGTGTCACAAAAGGTGAAGTTGATCATTTAATTTAAATGGAATTAACATTTGTCTGTATAAACACTTGACACTAGGATATCAACAATTCTATAATTTAAAAATAAACATTAGGAACACCTGGGTGGCTCAGTTAAATGTCTGCCTTCTGCTCAGGTCATGATCCCACAGTCCTAGGATCCAGTCTCACACTGGGCTCCCTGCTCAGCAGGGAGCCTGCTTCTCCCTCTGCCTGCCTCTCCCTCCGCTTGTGCTCTCTCTCTCTCTCTGACAAATAAATAAAATCTTTAAAAAATAAAAATAAATATTAATATCAAAATAGATGTTATTTACTGTTAGTGCAATCATATCTCATCTATATCTCCCCCTTATTGGTCCTTGGCTGCAAATCCCTTGCCATCTTATCTACACTCCACACAACTGGGAGAGTTCTCATTATAAAATGGAACTCCCTAAGGTATGCTGCAGGAGAAAGAAGGCAAAAGGTTAAAAAAAAAAAAAAAATCACGTAATCATTCACGTTTAGGAAACAGCAGGTTAAAAGACACTAACAGGCTTCATGCAGTTTTTCTGCACCTTTAATCCGTTGATGCGCACAGCGAATCTCCAAGAAGGAAATCGGGAGAGCAGCGTACCCCGTATTCATTTACTCAAAAACCTTAACTTGTGGGATTAGTCTCCCTCTAAAAATTTCCCTCTAGAAATAATTTTCAAATTGCTATTCCAAAATAAAGATGGAAAATAAATAAATTTATTCCAAATAAATAAATTGCTATTCCAAAATAAAGACGGAAACTTTCTCAAAGACTTTTATGGTCCCATTTTATACTGAAAAAAAGTCCAGACTCTTTAGTATGACACTCTGTGTTATGTAAAATGTACTCCAATCCATTTTTTTTAAGATTTTATTTATTTATTTGACAGACAGAGATCACAAGTAGGCAGAGAGGCAGGCAGAGAGAGAGGGGGAGGCAGGCTCCCCCTGCCGAGCAGAGAGCCGGATGCGGGACTCAATTCCAGGACCCTGGGATCATGACCTAAGCCAAAGGCAGAGGCTTAACTCACTGAGCCACCCAGGTGCCCCCAATCTATTTTTTTATACATCATTTTATACATCGTTGGTAAAATCACTTCACCACATCTTCACCATTTTGACCCATTTGAAATTCTTGCACTCTCACATCTCTTTGCCTTCCACCATTGCATCCCTTTCTGCCTAAAATGCTCTTTATGATACTTTTCTTCAGCCTCTAAAGTCTTGCATCAGTTTTATTCCCTTTCTAAATCCCTGCTTACCTACTCCACACTTACCATCCACGCTCCTAGAGAACCTTAGTCTCACCTCTCCTATAGAATTTAACAAAAACTATTACCATGGAGTTGTACCTTTGTCTCTGCTTCTAGATTGTGAGGGCGGGTACTCTGGAGCAGACTTAGTGCTTACTTACATTTATACTACCAAGACCAAGTACAATGCCTGAAATGTGGTCATTGATTTATTCAATCATAGCTAAGGACAAATAAATATGTGTGTGTGTCTGTATATTTATGTGTTTTTCTGAATTCTCTAGTATGATTTTGGTCTGCAAAAGTAGAGAATTGAACTTAGTTCTAGGCAATTTAATATCTCAATACTAATTTTCTAAGTATTGGATGATTTAGATTTGTGGTATAAATTCAGTCTGACTTGGATAGTACTATTAATCAATCCATCACTGGTATGTGAAAACAAAACAAAACAAAAAACCTGCAAAACCTATTCTAACACCAATTAAGATTCTTTAATTGCTAAAATTATCGTTAGTACCATCAAAAACAAGTTTCCCTTATACAGGAAAATAATCTAGTAAAGTTTTGATTTTTAACACAAATGATTCCTAGCTTAGTTAATCCTTCAAACACATGACTTCAAGAGGATCAAGTAGCATCCCGTGATCTAGGTGAAGAAATCTCAGTCATCTTTTTAAAAAACTTCTTAGAAAAAAAACTTTCTCAAGCAAGGTTGCCATACCCATCCTGGAGCACTACAATTCTTTAATTGAGAAGTTGCATCATCTGTTGGACGCCCACCCAAGATACCTCTGAGGACCGCGTAATAACATACCAGGCTAATGAGAATATTCTACTAACGAGGAGAGTTAACAAGTACGAGTTTAGGCTGATAAAAATAACTAGCGCTGTCATGACTTAACCACAAATTTTGTTTATGTGTGTGTTTTTCCTTTGGGACGCTAATTAATCACTTAATAGGCCACAGATGTGCCAAATGGCTATTTTTCTGAAAGTTAACTTTCCTTTTTGAATTAGCAAAGTGAATTGAAAATGCAACTCTGTTAAAAGAAAACTCTGGGTGCTAAATGATTTTTTTTTAAATCTATCTAAATTCTGCATAACACTTAATTTAGGGCCCTGATATCTTGTTCTTTTTTTTTTTTTTTTAAAGATTTTATTTATTTATTTGACAGACAGAGATCACAAGTAGGCAGAGAGGCAGGTAGAGAGAGGAAGGGAAGCAGGCTCCCTGCTGAGCAGAGATTCCAGACAAGGGGCTCTATCCCAGGACTCTGGGATCATGACCTGAGCCGAAGGCAGAGGCTTAACCCACTGAGCCACCCAGGTGCCCCCCTGATATCTTGTTCTTATACAGGGGATTTTTACAAGACTATTTGAGTAGGTAAAATAATATAGCACTCTGCTAAATATGCTATAATCTAACCTAAACTGAAAGAAAAATCAAAGAATCAGATGTGAGCTAGACAGAATCAAAACCTACTCTTTAGAAATGGTGGGCAAAATACAAAATTTTTCATTTCTCCCCAAATCTCTTTTTCTCTAAATTTCTAAAGTCAGCTAACTTGAGTGGCATAGAAAATGCTTTTAGAAAAGTTGAGGGTTGTTTCAATGATATCCTTGCTCAAACTGTCAGAGTATAACCGAGTGAGAGAGGGAAAAAAAAAGAACGCAGGTTGGAAGTTTGGCCAGGAGGTGAGTAAACTCAGGATGTGACATAACATAATGGGGGAAAATGAGCAAAGATGAATTTTCTTCAACATTAGAAGAAGTATATGTAATTTGAAAAGCAGGGAACTGTTGGGGTGGGGGGATTCTAGTGCTTATGTGAGTCCACAAATATCACAACCATGGCTCGTGTACATTTTTCTTTTCCATGTCAGTAAACCAGCCTATTCAGCAGAATCTATGAATGATTTTCTTGCCTATAACATTATTTCTATGACTATGGATATAACTCATTCATTAAAAATAACTACAGGGAGAAATAAAGAATCTACCAAAAAGTGAAATGCTGCCAACATGTAGATACAAAGCTGCATACGTTTTATTCCATACATTTGATGCCTGTAAATTTCATGCCAAACAAATTTACTTGTTTTTTTTTTAAATGACAAGAGAATAACTAAATGAGGTAAAATTGAGTAGATTGGATTATTACAAGGCTGAATCATTTCCATTTGCTGACTCTTTGACTCTAAACACATTTAACTAATAATGAAAATTCAATTGACATTGCTCGATTGTACACTAGGCTATCATGAATATCATTGTCCATTGGCAATTATTCTGATGATGGCATTGTTTGCTCTGGTTGCAAGATGTGGAATAAGCAACTTTTAAAAAATACACATGCATACACACATTTAACTGAACGGTAATAATAATTACAGGAAAAACAGTTGTTGTTGGGAAACCTGGATGGTTCAGTCGGTTAGGCATCTGCCCTCAGCTCAAGTCATGGTCTCAGAGTCATAGGATGGAATCCTGCATGGAGTGGAGGGGTCCTTGCTCACCAGGGTAACTGCTTCTCCCTCTGCCTGCAGCTCCCCCTGCTTGTGCTCTCTTTCTCTCTCTGACAAATAAAAAAATAAAATCTTAAAACAAAACAAACAACAAACAAAAAACCAGAAAACTAGTTGCTACTAATAACTGTTGCTACTAATAACATCTCCCAAAGTGTTACAACAGTTACATAAAATGCTCCCTATGTGAGAACCTTTAGAAAAATAAAGCAAATTACTTGCTTGTCACAAATCCTACATTATTTAAATATCTTTCTTTAAAAAAAAAAAAAAGATTTTATTCATTTATTTGACAGACAGAAATCACAAGCAAGCATAGAGACAGGCAGAGAGAGAGGAAAGCAAGCTCCCTGCCATGCAGAGAGCCCGATGTGGGGCTCAATCCCAGGACCCTGGGATCATGACCTGAGCCTAAGGCAGAGGCTTTTAACCCACTGAGCCACCCAGGTGCCCCTATTTAAATACCTTTCTTAAAGATGTGTCCAAGAAAAAAAATGCCTGATCTTCAGAGTGTGGTATTATTTTTCTAGGTATCTTTTTTCCCATGAATTAACCATGCCAACCTTTGCCATACAATAGATTAGAGACCATGTTGAACTTACAGCCCAAAGATGTGTTTTGTTTTGTTTTCCCATCTCTGCCACTAACAATTAGAAATTTCTTTACAAGTAAATAAAGACATTGGACTAAAAAATCTGTGACATACATTTCAATTCTAAAACTTTGTGTTGGATTTATTGTTACATGGGTCTTCTTTTGCTATTTAAGCTCCAAATACCAAAAGCATTTAGATTACCTGGTCCTTTCCAAAATCTACTATCACAGTGAATTGTTGCTGAACAACACAGCCACAATTTGAAATGCTCCATTTCTGGTTTAAATTCGTAAAAATACAGCTAGCTATTCATGGTCTTTGGCAGCCATATCCCAAAAGTCCATAATATATAGTTTTAAATTTGCAAATGGTAAAGTATCACATAGTATAATATTCAAAAGGAACATAATGTTGTACCCCAAAAAAAATTGTACAAAGAAGGTCTTTTTCTCACACTGCCACTCAGCTCCCCTCCCTAAATACAATGATTTTTAACCAGTTTTTTGTGTATATTATTTTAAAGATTATCTACATATTTGCAAGTACAGCAACATACACAAATGCTGTGGGGGTGTGGAAGAGAAAAGTCAGTGTGGCCATACAATGCAACATTCTTCCTAGAACAACAAGCAAAAAACAACACAGGCCCACACATGTGTGATCTAAAACTAGGTAAAAGGTGATATGAAAAACTTAGCAATTAATGATGCTGTCAGAACAGAAAACAAAAAGATGAAGACCGTTACGGCTGATTTTATGCAGAGCAAAATGCTTAGAAGGAAGCTGCTTTGCCTTTGCAATGTGGTGTAGACATAATGACTCCATTGTCAGACAGATCTTGGTTTAAATCCTATGTTTGCCCCTTATTAGCTATGTGGCCTTGGGCAAAATAATTAGTTTTCTGGGCCCATTTCCAACTTCTAAAATGTGATGATAAGTTACAGCTCATAATCTAGCCCTGAGGATCTTATAAAATCATGTTTACATGAGATTTTTGCATATAGAATTGTTTTTTACTGTATAAACTTAAACCTTCCATGTCCCTTTTTAAAAGAGAAATGGGTACCTTCCACAACAAAAATCAAGTAGATAGATTAAAACTACATAATAATACTCCCCAACAGTCACGTAAAATCTCATATTAAATACGACGGGGAGTCATCTCGTAGGCTCCCTGAACTTCCCGCAGCCAACCACCATCCAGGCTCACCACAATCATTCCATCAGCCTTGCAATAACCTGTGTCTTTCTTTTCCTGACTGATTTTTTTTTTAACTTCACTTAAAATTAGCCTGGTGGGTTTCTCCTAATCAAGAAAAGTAAGATATTTTTTTCTTCTACGAATAGAATCATTCCATATCTCCAATAAAAAAAAATTAAATTGCCTGCAACATACCCTGTTTACCAAAGCAGATGCACTGAAAATATATTTTAAAAACTTTTATTTTTTGAAACAAAAACCTTCTAATGGCTAATTTAGAAATATCCAAAAGAAATTGCGATCTGGAGTAATACAATACCCATTTTACAAAAAGATAGCAGACTTAGTGTATATGTGCAGAAGTCCAGTTGGAAAAGTGGACTGTTTGTAGATGTGTGTATTTGAATTAGCCTTGAGCTAATCAGTTTTTTTGACCTAGAGGCACTTTGGACTCATCAAGGACTACACCCTTATTCGTAATGTACTCTAATAATTTTATCTCACTGAAATGTATTACATCATTCCCCTGATACTGATTTTTAGGGGATCTTTAATTCTCTCATCATGAAGTTATTAAATCAAAAAGAAGTGAACAAAAAGTCAAATAAATATAGAAAAACCTCCAGTGTCATGGGTAACAAGAATTTATTAAAACTTTCTCTTCTTTCTCTCACTTGTACCACCAGAAGAAATGCAGGGAAAGATCAGTGACAACCCCAGGCCTTGGATTAAGCTGCTCAAACTCTCCCAGATACCCTTGAAATAAGTATAAATATGAGTGATTCTGGCAAGGGCCCCCTGAATATATCACTTAGATAACTGTTTTCATAAATTCCACAGATCTGTGGTAGTAACAGCATTAATGTAGAAACAAGGGCAAAGAAAGTATCATTTTTATGAAACCATAAATGCTAAATGTTATAAATAAGGTCATGATAAACTGAGCTTAATCAGAATTAAACACGAAGGTCTGGTTCAGGGTCAAAGAAGCATAAGCATTCTGCAGAACACCGTCTGTCATTTTTGTGACTTTGTTCATTGCTAGAAATAGACCCTTGAACCACCTCTGATACGTACTTACTTAGAAATGCAAAGGAAACTTGAATTAAAGGATTACTATAGAGGTAAGACTTTTTAAAAGCATTTTAAAATCTTGAATAATTACTGCATTTTCAAAATGACAGGAATTTTCAGTAGCACATACATATGAGTGTGTATGGTGTTTAATAATTTTCAGAATAATTTATATGAGTTCAGGGCCCAATGAAGGATTAATAACAAAGATAACATTAACAAGAAGATTAGTCATCTATGACATAAAAAATAAATACGACTTTTTGTGTCTAGACTCCTCCTCACCCTCAATCTTATTTTTTTTATTCTCTCCAAATCTCCCTTTTGCTCCAAACAATAACTGTTTCCATCTCCTTACAAGCTTAGCTAAGAAGAACAGTAATTTCTACAAGATATCAAATACCTCACTTAAAACAATTAAGACTTTAATTTTTTTTTCTTTAAATTATGTTTACACTCGCCTCTGCCTCAGAATAATGGTCAGTCATATTTTGTTCATTAACAAAATGGGAAAAGATATTTCTGACAATCTAAGCCATGTACAACTAAATATACTTTAATGAAGAGTTTGCCTTAAAAGAGACAAAAAATTAATTAAAAGGCATTTTAATCAGTGTGTTCAATATTGCTTGTAATGTTACATGTTTAATTATATCCTAATTTTTGACAATAATAAAAACCAATGGTAGCTATTATTATAAATAATAAATAGAAAGAACATTTAAATTAGGTAAAATGTAATATATTTAAACTGAAATTATTGAAGATGGAATTGTTTGATACAAGTAAATTTTACGGGAAGTTTAGATTAGCTATGTAAGTAATGCCGTGTGTTTTCAAGAGATCCTGAATATCATTCCCTGGGAGACATTTGTCACTTGACGTCTGTTTTAAGAACAGAGCTTCCATATGCCTGCTCTTTCATAACCAACAAGTCGGGCCCAGAGACATTTTCCCAACCAGAGACAGAAGTTGTTCTTTCTTCCAACTTTTGGTCACTGTCACTCTTCTCTGTTGACAGGTGTTGCTTGTTTTGTATCCACCCTACCATTGCCTGCTTCTCCTCAGCACTACACCCTGCTTCTAATCTCCATCACATACCTTCTCTGTTTTTCCTTTTTCCTTTGTTCCTCTGTCTTCAGTTGTCTTGCCTGCTCTTCATGGCTTTAACCCCACAAGTGCAATGTTTTGTGAACTTCACCAGCTTGCCATAGGAAATCTTTCTTTTTCATTGACGAAGCAGGTGCGAAGAAATTCTAATATGAGTTTTCTACTCTGCAGATATTTTCATTGTTTTAGAGATTTAGGGGTAAGTTTCTTATTATCAAAGCTTTTGGTTGTATTTTCATTTGAAATCAAAGCTATTCTGGTGGAATAACTCCACTGGAACTACATTTTCCAGAATTTCCTTCCCTGTAGATTCCCACCATGGTCCACAGGAGACATTTGCACAGAAAACCAGAAGTGAAAGACTGACGATATTCCTTTATACTAAGGAGTCATCCCAGGGCCTCAGGCATATCTGTGCTTCTCTTAGTTATATCGGTGCCTATCTGCCTGTTTGCAGGGTGTCATGGGGCAGCAACTGGGCCAACAGCATCTGTAATTCCGGCTGAAGCTCCTATTAAAGCTTCTCTGAATCCTAGGCCTGATGCATGTGGAAGCTGGAGTCAGCTTCTACTGCAAGATTCCCCATTAATGAAAGCTGGAAGCCTGGAGGTAGTGACAGGATCATGAATACACCCCATTGTCCTAACTCAGGGCTATAGCAACTTCTTCTCCTTCCTCTTTTTCTTCTTCTTCCTCCTCTTCTTCTTCTTCTTTTAAATTTTATTACTTTTTTTCAGAGTTCCAAAATTCATTGTTTATGCACCACACCCAGTGCTCCATGCAATACGTGCCCTCCATAATACCCACCACCAGACTCACCCTACCACCCCACACCCCCTCCAGAACCCTCAGTTTGTTTCTCAGAGTTCACAGTCTCTCATGGTTTGTCTCCCCCTCTGATTTCCCCCAACTCACTTCTCTTCTCCTTCTCCCAATGTCTTCCATGTTATTCCTTATGCTCCACAAGTAAGTGAAACCATATGATAATCAACTCTCTCTGCTTAACTTATTTCACTCAGCATAACTTCAGAGCCATATGCCAGGGACCCTTAATCACCTCCCATTTCATCCTGGTGCATTACACTGATGGTATCATACTGATAGGATCAAATGAGCAGGAAGTAGTGATGATCCCAGACACATGGGTAAGACAATAGTGTGCCAGCAATGGTGAGAAATTAATCTTACCAAAAAAATCAACAAAATTTCTGTGAGTCAGCTGTCTGGGGCAGATCCCTTCCAGAATGAATTACACGTAGCTGGTGTCTGGCTCCCCCTACAATTAAGAAAGAGACAAAATGCCACCAGACTTCTTTGAATTTTAAAGACAACATACACTTCATCTGAGGGTGCCATTATAACCCACTTACAGAGAAACCAGAAAAGCTATCAGTATTTATTGGGGTCCAGAACATAAGAAGGCTTTGCAATATGCCCAGTCTGCCATGTAAGCCTTAGTACCATTTGGACCTCATGTCTTTACAGATCTGAAGGTGTTCTGTCTACGTGGTAGACAGAGATGTTGTGTGGGGCCATTAATGGTCCCTTAGAGGTGAATTACAGCATAAACCATTAGGATTTGGGAACAAAGCTATCACTTCTTCCATAGAAAACTACTACTATTGTATTCTTGAAAATCAGATTTTCCCTTCCTTCTAACCCTTCCTAGGGGTTGAACTCTTAAACAAGGTCTACCAAGTTACCATGAGACTTGAGTGCTTTTCAGGGCTTTTATTTTTACTAAACCATAAAGCTGGGCAGAGCAGTGCTCCAGCGTTACATGAAAGTTGTATGTACAAGAACTGACTTGATCACGTCCTGAAAACAAAGAAGTTGCATAAGTAAGTCATGACCTGTATTTCTGCCACATAGCCTCCTTCCTGTCAACCTGTACCTATGACCTTAAAGGGAGTTTCCTATGATTAGCTAACAGGAGAAGGAAATATTGGGGCCTGGGTTGCAGATGGTTCTTCATAATAGACCGGCTTTACCTGAAAGTGGACAACTATAGCATTACAGATCTAATATGAGGTACCGTGAAAGACAGTAGTGAAGAAAAATCCTCCCTGTGGGCAGAACTTAAAGTAATATACCTGGTTGTTCATTTTACCTAGAAAGGGAGATTGCCAGAAATGTGGACCTATCCTGCCTCAGCAGGAGCAGCTAATGAACTTGTTTGAGTTGCTAGACGTTGGAAAGCACTAATTTGAGAAACTGGTAATATAGAGGCCTGGAGAAGAGATATGTTTTGAGACCTCTCTGGATGTGCACATATGTGTGTGTGTGCTCCCCAAAGAGAAACTTCAGTGGAGGAGGATCTTAAAAAGCAGTAGACAAGATGATCCATAATATGTACAATAGTCAGACTCTTGCCCCAGTCACCCCCATACTTGACTAATGAGCTCATGAAAACATATGGTACCAGGGACAGAGGTTATTCATGGGCTCAGCAACATAAATTTCCACTTACTAAGACTGACCTGCCTATAGCTACTGCCAAATGCCCAGTTGGACAGCAGTACAGACCAACACTGAATCTCCAAAATGGCATCATTCACTGGGGAGGAGGAGAATCTGCCAGTCACCTAGAGGCAGATTAATTACATAGAAATACTTCTGTCATGGAAGCATCAGTGCTTTGTTCTCACTGGCATATTATACTATATATGAATTTGCTTTCCTTCTCCACAATGTTTCTGCCAAAACTCATCCTTGGACATACCAACTGCCTTATTCTCAGCATGAGTTCTGACTTAGAAACCCATTTTATAGTTCTTGATATGTGATGATGGGCTTATTCTCATTGAATTCACTGTTCATTGAATTCACTGTTTTGTTTTTTTAAGATTGATTTAACAAAGAGAGAGAGGGTGCACAAGCAGGGGGAGTGGGAGAGGAAGAAGCAGGCTCCCTATTGAGCAGGGAGACTGATGTGGGGCTTGATCCCAGGACCCTAGGATCATGACATGAGCTGAAGGTAGATGCTTAACCAACTGAGCCCCCCAGGTGCCCTGAATTCACTGGTTTTACCATCTTCTCTGTCACCCTGAAGTGATGGCTAGACAAGTAGTGGAAGGGACTTTTGAAGACCTGCTTATGGCACCAGCTAGGGGGCCAAAGCCTTCTTCAATGGAATACATACCCTTGCCCAGAGACAAATATATGATACTTTTTCTCCCTTATCCAGGATTTAGGGCTCTGGGAATCAAGAGACACACAGGGGAGTGGCTGCTCTAACAATTACCCCTAGTGATCCACTAATGAAATTTTGGCTTCCTGTCCTTATACTTGATCTTTGTTGATCTGGAGGTCTTAGTTACCAAGGAAAGAAAGCTTCTACCAGTGAGACGCAGCAATAATTCTATTAAACTAGAAAATGAGACTTTTATCATTTCTTAATTCTTCTTACCTAAAAGAATCAACAAGTACCAGATGAAATGATTGACCCTAAAATCTAGGGGAAATGCATTACTACTGTACAATAAAGTGAAAGAATAGTATTCCTGGAATGTAAGATCTCCTGGGATGACTCCTAAAGCTTCCAAGGAGATAAAAAAAAACAACAACAATCTGACATAGGCAAGAATACTTAGGGCCTAGAACCACTGGGAATGAATAGTAGTTAACATGATAGCTCAATATTTATGTTACTTTATATGAAAGGGGGAATGTGATTCATTTAGGAAAGAAATAAAAATCACTGAAAGATAAATAAAGGATTTTATACCTTTATTAGAGGGGAGCATTAGTGTTTCTAGCTGTGTAAGGGATATTTGTGTTAACTTAGGTGGAGGTAAGATTTTTTTCATCGTCTTTTTTTGGAAATTAAGTGTAATCAAAAGAGACATATTTGGATGCCAAGCTAACTAAGGTTAAACTATGATAGATTTGTATTGTGCTAATTTAATTAAGCTAGAACTTCAGTTCTTAGAACTGCCTTCCCTACATAGTTCATAGTTAACATGGGCCATAGGAAAGTCTTTACAAAATATTTGGAAGGTAGAAATCAAAGGGCCAACATATTCCTCAAGAACTGGGTGCAGGAAACAAGGCACTGTTGCGTTTCACACACATTGCCACTTCTCTGCTGACTTGCATAGCTGGCAGGAGTTCATACCTGGGCCCTCAACACCTTTCGCTCCTGCTAGGTCTTCTGATTCAGTTTCTCTCACTTCTGGGACAAGTCCCTGTTCAGCTCTCAAAGGGCCCCAGTTTCTCTTGTAAAATGGCTTCATCCTAGAAGTTGGAAGTTGGAAGGCAGAGAGAGGTTGACAAGAGTTCCCAGTCCTTCCTTGTGGTTTCTGGCTTAGCTTCATAGGCTCAAGCTTTTCCTTGCTTTCCCAACTTCATAATCACCCATCCTTCCTGACTGCCTGCCATGTGAACTTCAAACTCTAGCACCAGACACAGAAACAAGAGCAACCACAATTATTTGAGAAGATCAAATCCCTACAATAAATCATTTATTGTATGTGTTTATATTTCCTAGTGGTTTTGCTTCTTTGATTGATGCTCCTGAGTGTCAGAGCCTGGTTGCCAGACAGTGTACTGCACTTTGACAGGCTTAAGAAAGATGGGGGGAAATGGGAGATAAAGTCCTTCCTTTCAAAGATATGACAAATTAATCTAAAGATAAACTTTTCTTAATCATTCTTAAACTATGTCATCTTGCCAGATATCAATAATCTCTTGCAATAGTTTCAACCCAGTTTCTTTAGTTGAAGGAGGTGGATTGAATCTGTAAGTGACCCAAAATAGGCCTTGGAAATTACTTTCTCATGAACCTTCATCACCTACAATGGCATCGTCGTCATACACGTTTCTTCCTTTTAAAAGTGACGTACAGAAAGATGAAGTCAAGCATTTTCAACCCATGACAGACTTTTACACCTAGTCTGGAAATGGAACACTTGAGAGTAATCAAAAATTAGTTGAAAATTAGACCCTAGGGATGCCTGGGTGGCTCCGTTCATTAAGCATCTGCCTCCAGCTTAGGTCGTGATCCCAAGGTATTGGGATAAAGATGAGTTGGAAAGAACTGGGCAACAGTTCTATAGAGAGCATTTCTTCAGTAAAAAATGAATCTCCTTGTCTGCAATGCCAGCACCTATTTTCATATGTGGTTAGACAACATTTCCCAGACTTTTTCATTATACACTACTGGCTATTATGCTGGTTATGTTTCATCCAAAGAAAACTGCATCAAAGACTGTCTGTCTTATTTGGCAGTTACACATATCTTCTAGCTAATTATCATTTTTTAATCTTGAAATTCAAATGAATTCTGTGTGCAAGTTCATTATTCAGTGCATTTATGTGCCGGACTTAAATTTAACGAAATTTTAGCATGTATTTCCCTTAATATAATCTCAGTCTTCTCCCTCCAAATTTAAGTAGTTCAATACCCCAATTCAATTATTTACTAAGTACAAAGACAAAGGTTTTAGATGATTGTAAAGTCATCGTAATAATAAAAATAATAATAATAATAATAATAAAATAAATAAATAAATACCACATTTTTAGGCAAAAGAAAAATTGATAAAGATTTGCCACTCATATTTTTATTTTTATTCTCTCCAGGAATGAAAAGTTGTCCTCGGCAAATTATAGATTTATGGTTATTGCAATCAGTTCTCTCTGTTTTCAAGGGCTATATGAATAACTTAAAATTGTCCAAAGATGCTGCTTCCATATGTACTCAAGTCATGGCTACTGATACTTCTGAGAAAAGGTTTTTACACGCCAAAAGTATGATATTGCTGGCAACTCATAGTGATGTACAAACTCCGTTCTGTTCCAGAGGCCACTCTGCTCAGGAATACCCCTTACTATCAGGCAGGCTGTCTTCATCCATTCAGACTGCTACAATAGTAGACTATAGACTGGGTGGCTTATAAACAACAGAAAGTTATTTCCCAGAATTCTGGAGGCTGGAAGACCAGGGTCAAGGCACCAACAGATTCAGTGTCTGGTGAGGAGTCACTTACAGGTTCATAGACAGCTGTCTTTTTGCTCTATACTCAGATGACCAAATTGGGGGGGCGGGGGATTCTCTGAAGTCTCTTTTATAAGGACACTAATATCATTTGGGAGGGCTCCAGCCTCATGACCTAATCATCTTCCAGTCCCCACCTCCTAATACCATCACACTGGGGGTTAGATTTCAACGTGTGAGTTTGGGGGGCAGGGTGACACAAAGTAACCTGTGCCCTACAAGATTTTCCTACTCTACAGGAAGGAGAGGAAGAAGAAAAAGACTAAGAAGAAGAAGGAGGAGGAGAAGGGGACGAAAGAGAAGGAGGGAGGAGGAGGACCTAGAAAGGGACAGAGAGGAGAAGGGAGAGGGGGAGGAGAGGGCAGGGGGGAAGAAGAGAGCACAGTTAGAGCTACATTGTGGCTGAGGCCCAGGAAAGAGAAAGGAAAGTGTAATATCACGGTCATCTACTTACCTCTTGTTTTTCCCAAATAAGAATCATGATCACATTGAGTCCAGCTTTCCAATAACACACTCCCCCTAGGTATATAAACACTATGTGAGTTTATTCCTAAGAAATAGTCACAGGGAAACACTTCTCTGTCTCCCACACAATTACTTTTTGATTGTTTATGTGTAGTTTTTTCCAAATCAGGAGCTCCCACATGTTCCCCGTAAGACCGCTCTGTTCAACAAGTCCTTAGAAATTATAGACTCTCTAAATGAAGTCTTCAATAAGTTGCTTCTGTCTGTGTTCAGTGTTCATGTGTCATTATTATAACTGTATAGCAAAGTACTGTTTGTAAGTTACTTGTATGTACATTATCTTGTTTGGTATATTCAATGATCTTTTAGGGTTATCAGAGACATTTATTAATTTTTCCTATTTCTAAATGCCAAAACAAGCCAGCTACTGCTAAAGTCACAATTAAAGCATAGCCAGACCTAATTCCTGCTCCAGTGTTCTTTCTGCTACTGTGCTGGTCTTTCTCTTTCTCTTTCTCTCTCTCTCTCTCTTTTTTTTAATTTACTTGTTAGCAGAGATAGAGCACAAGCAGGGGGAGTGGCAGGCAGAGGGAGAAGCAGGCTCCCTGCATCAAGGAGCCCGATATGGGGCTTGATCCCAAGACCCTGGGATCGTGACTTGAGGCGAAGACAGATGCTTAACCGACTGAGCCACCTAGTCATCACACCATGTTGGCTTAACAGAGGGATGCTCTTAAACTATCTTCCATAAATGACAAACTGGAGGTTTCATGGGCACAAGACAGAGACTGACCACGGTGTGGATCTGCTGCACTGGGAAATTTTCACCACCTGTTCAAACTTACAACCTCCAAGCATTTTACAAATAATAAATTTCTATCCTATGGAAACAAAGTAAACCAAAGCTTAACATAGTAAGCTCCAGGAAATCATAAAGTAAAGAAATAAATCCAATCATTCTTCTTCATCTGGGACTGTCATTCGATTAGGGTAAAGCGAGATGCTGTGTGTGAGCCACCTGTGTCAGGTTCACCCAGGGTATGTGTGAAAAGTACCATTTCCTGGGTCCCCACAGAGATGTACTGAATTAGCAGAGAGGGCCCTGGAATCCGCATTTTGTCACATTCCTCAGGCAATTCTTATGAACACTACTGTTTGAGAATCACTGCACTGATCAAGTTTTACTCCCACGAGACAAAAAAGAAGCTACTGAAGAGATACCAAAAGCATTAAAGATTCCAAAATCTGTCCAGAAACACATAAACTATTAGGATATCATTTATATGTTATAGGATATAGAACCACAAACACCTACGAAGAGGTCTGTTTAAAACAAAGTCGTTTATGCCACTGAAGTAGTTGTGTTCAGATGATGCCCTTTGATTTAGTAGTATCTGGTTCAACTCATCTAATAAATGCAAATAATACTTGAATATTCTTGAAATGCAAGGATTACCTCAGTGACAGTAATAAATGTGTTGACAGATGCAACTAGATGATAATAAAAGAAAGGATTATAGGGGAATGCTCATGAATATCATTTCCCATCCCTGAGAATGTTGTTGCCTGTGTTTCAATTAACAGCATTTATTCAAACAGAGAAGTAATAGCACTGACTCTCAAAACTGGCAATAGTTAGAATAACTCAGCATATTTAATGATAAATAGGTCACATTGTCTACAAAAGTCTTGACTTTGATTTGGAACTCTGCAACAGGAGCGGTCTCAACCTGCCTGGTTCTGTCAGTCTTTGTCCCAGCGATTAGATAATTAGCGAGAACATTGCAACTGTGTGAGAACCACAGTTTCACTGGCTGATCTTAGCAGAGGAAAACATGTATTACTACCTTTCTCTTAATAGTAGCTGTGATTAACCATAATAAAATATATGCCTAGTAATTTCAACAGTACATGAATCCCTAAAATTATTTCTTGCGAGGACTAAAAGGATCGTAGATTAAGAGCTCTCAATTCAAGCTTGTAATTTGGGTTTAAACTATTCATTATAAAAATCAAGTCAAAGCTGAAAGAAATTATCCAGGGTCTAGGGAAAACAGATCCCTCTTTCATGATCAAACCCTTTTTTTCCCTCAAGTGAAAAACCACGTGAGTCCCTACACTTTCCCTTTTTGCTTTCTACTTCTAGATCTATGAAAACAAACACCTCTGTCTTGCCGCTGACAGTAATTTTGAAAAGCAGCTGTGTTTTGTGAGATCCATATTGAACGGTCAGAAAGGACTTTTGAAGTTGAAAAATTCCTTTTGAAGAGAGCAAAGTAATTTTCCTTTATTTATTTATTTATTTTTTTTTTTGGTATGCCATTACACTAAATTGTGAGGAGTCAAATTACTCTTCTAACGTATTTATGTTATCTGAATTCTATATAGCTTTTTTTTTTTTTTTTTTACTCCATACTAAGAATCTAAGCTAGTAAACACTTTCCCTTAGAACAAGTCCTCCGGTTTGCTGCCCTCTCTAGAAGTCCAGATGTTGCCCAGAAAGGAGGAGACATTGACTTCAGTTTTTGAGTTCTACTAATCTGATTAATTAGCCTGCTGCCCAAGGAATAGACATCCGTTATTCTTTCAGTTTATGTGAGGAGAAACTGCCATTTGCTCTTAGACTCTTCAGTAACAAAAGCACTGAGAAGATCAAGTCACTCCATATATCCATTCTCTTCCAGAAGCGAGAGACTCTATTAGGATACCAATACCTGTCTTTGGGAAAGAGATCACAGATCTCAGCCTGTCTTCTACAGTGTTACTTTGTGGAATATACAGTCAGAGATGTATTTAGTGTAAACCAGCCTTATGTTGTTATTTTTTATCATATTTTATAGTAACATGATAAAAACTTAGTGAAAAAAATGCGATGAGTTTATCTGGAAACTGGCATAGATTCAGGTTTTTACAAAAGCATGTGAACTACCTGGATGATCTGATGAATCAAGAAAACCCTGTTTGTTGGGTACTTCAAACAAGGGCTTTAACAAAAAGAGCACTGATATGCAGCTGCTTTTCGACAAGAGCCATGAATCACTGATAGAGAAGCATGAGAACAGTCGGCAGACTTAATTATATATCATTACCCAAAATAATGGCAACGTTTTAGGTATGAATTAAACCTTTAGTGGTGGAGACTTGCATCATTTGGGAATGTTAGTGAATCCAGTGATTTTAAAAATCCATAGACAAAACACTCAAGGTTCATTGTCCATGTAGGAGGAGTTGCAAAGTTTCTTTGTATTCAGTTTTTGAGGCTTTGTGGAGGAGGTAAGTAATTCTTTTTTGAAGCCAGAAGAGAAGGTTTTTTAAGGGTAGGAGAGAATACTTAAAATGACAGAAAGTAAGATCCACCATCAGAAACAGCTCAGAACTGTGCAATCATAGCTTGCAATGGAATCCAGAAAGCCACAAACCCAACCTCCTGAAGGCAGTCAGGACTTTGTCCACGGATTTTTCTAAGGTAGAACCAAATTTACTCCCTGTTGTTATGACCCCAGCTGCTTACCCTCCCCATAGAATTTATCTTTTGGCCCCCCAAAATCAGCTCAGCTCTAAGGAAGCTGGTATCAAACTTCTCTTCCCCTTCTCCTCCAACAGAATTCAATCGTGAAAGGGATAAAAGCTAGTGCTGATGACTTGTCAAGATTCAGAAGGCTTTGGAAGAGTCACAGGCTGTGGAAATGTATCTGGCTGCAAATCCCTATGAGGGGTCATGTGTTCAATCCTCCCACTTCAAAACAGAAATGAGTCTAAACCAGAAATCACAAATGGGTACCCCCACGAACCAGACTTGGCCCCAGCAAACATTTTTATTGTGGCCCACATTGTGTTTTTATTTTAACTTGAAATTTTTTCAAGTCCGCTTTCAATAGAAATTCAGACTTTCAGGTTTCAGATTTACTCTCCTGCTCAACCATGGCCAGGCCTCCATGGGGGTCTGCTATAAACAAAGGAACCATGTGGACAGGACCACAATTTCATTGTGTCTCTGGAAACACATTGAATCTCTCACTAAACCTCAAATGAGACTGCTCTCCTCACCCCCCACTCCCACATTTCTGTCCTTGGGAAAACTCTGGAACCCGGAATCCTTAAGTCAGTCCGTCTAAATGGATACATCTGCACTCAGGCTAGAACGATTTCATTGTCACTTATATCGTGACAGCCTTGTCACTGGTGGGGAGGAGGGGCCCAATGAGCTGTCCTCTGGTGTGTAGGCTTGAGAACCAAAGTGTAGCTTTGGCACCTGCAGCTGAAACAGTGTTGTTATTTCAGCCTTTTCTCTCAGAACTTTCTCCACTTAAATTTCTCTTGTGCTTCTCCGGTCACCCTTATCTCTCACTCTCAGAACACTCTCCCTAAGGAGGAACACCCATGTCTTCTGCACCCACCTGAAAGAGTTTCTTCTCTGCTCTGATTATATTACAGAGAACGAATTCTTTACTACAAGTTTTCATGTATTTTTAAATTATAGGTATCGGTTGCCCTCATCCTCTATCTAATACAAATAATTTCAATATATATAAGCATTTCTGACCACATAGACTTTCTCATATTTGGATGTACCTATATTTGTTTTTTCTTTATGTCTCATTCAAAATCTTCTAAATCTCCCTTAAGTTGTTAAGCCCAAAACTGGGCTGTCATAAATGCATAATAAAGAACCTCCTACATTGAACATGATGAAGAGTTTAATCTCATGAAACAATCACCCCATGGTTTCTTCTAATTGTCCTATTTCCATTTATATTCTGATTCTTTTTTTATCATTATGGCATATTAGCACTTCATGCTTGATTTGTAACACACTATGGCTTTTGGATTTTTGTTCATCGTAAACAGTTTCCCTCCTTGCATCTTGATAATGTAATCTTGAGGATAATGTTGTTGTGCACTGGTTGTGCACATGTGTGAGTTGTCACTTTGCCATATGTACCCAATAACTGCCTTCATTCATGTTTGCATGTGTGTGTGTGATTTCTCTATTGCAGTGCCTTTGTCCCTACTCCTACTCCCCTCCACTTAGATTGAGCTCCACAAGTGTGAAGTCCATGTCATACTGATTTGTTATCTCCAATCACAAGTACTTGCTTGGGAAGAGAAAACGCGATATAGGGAATGAAATACTGATCCTTGTCAACTGAGTAAATGGCAAACTAACTGCATCTTCTTGGGCTAGGAACCTAGAATTTAACAGAACTGCATCTGACTTAAGATTGTGCTAAAAAAAAAAAACTTATAAAGCAATTTTTTAAAAATAACATATATATATATATAATGATATAAAGAGGGTAAATTTTGCCAGGCCCCAAAAATCAAACAGAAACCTAGATTTTGTTCCATCTATCATTAGGTTAGTCTAGCTCATCATTAGTTCCTGAGAATTGTTTTTATTCTAAGAGACTACCTATGTCTCACATTTATTTATCTGACATTTTTTATCTACAAGAAAAACACAAACATAATCAGAAGGAAAAGTGAGAGTAAAATTGAGAGTGAAAAATGGACAATGAACAAAAGAAGAAATCATGGAGATAATGAGATTTACAATTCCATGAAGTGTTGGAAAACATCTTCAAGAGATACTACCATGAGAGACGTGTTTATAATTTTATGTAGAAAGACAGTGGTGCAAACAAAAGCTACTAGTATGTCAAGTTTAGTCTTAGTAGACTAAAGCAATCTTTTGAATGAGGTTATGCTTACACCACTTAAAATGTTTCTTTGGCTTCATCAGCTTGTTGATAACTGTGTCTTGAAGACTCAATTGCAAATGGTAACCAGTCTTTATTCTATTTTGTTCATTAAGGAAAACAATTAATTTGTCCTGGTAAGTTGTGTTGTTACTCACATCATTTATTGTTTACTGCTTTGTTTTCAAGTAATTACAAATTAATAAAACTGTGTACTACAAGCTTATCTTCCTTTGCTAAAGTATAATCTTACAAAACAGGTATTTCAAAAGATGATTTTTTACCAGAGTATTGACACCTTTTTTCCTCCAAATAGGAAGCTCTTTGGAAATATTTAAGTTGTGATTTTAGTTTTAAACTGGAAGATTTATTGGGAAGTTTTCAGGAATATCTATATGTATACTAAAGTCAGCTTTTTTCATCTCTTTATCACAGATGAAAGGGCTTCATGATTTCTAATAAATTCTAAAAGATTGATCTTTATTTTAAGACTAGCTTGCAGAAAGCACCACAAAATTGATAAGACTTTTAAAACTTATGTATTTTAATATACCATAGTTCCTTTAAATGGAAATATTTATTTTTCTACACTGGAACTAAGAAACAATCTTAAATTACTTTTTTTTTTAAGATGTTTAATCAGATGGAGACAATCTAAGTCTGATGTATGTTAAGGTATATAATATGGTAGGTGGCACTGGAAATAGACCACAGGAGTTGTTCATAAAATGATTCTTAAACACCCATGGACATTAAATTAGCTGTAGAACAAAGACATGTAAAGTGATCACTCTTTTGTGTTGAGATTCTGTTTTACTAATTTCCGGATTTATGTAGTGCCTATTAGGTATAAATGTCCAACGAAGCTAGCAATAAAATAATAATGATTGAATAAAGAACTAATTCTGAGTAGATACTTGGTACTTCGCTACATCTCCCCAAACATACCTTTATGAAATCTTCCATTCATAAGCATCAGGGTGTTAACTACAAGCCATTAAAAATGGTATTATGGGATTCAGTTTGGCCAGTGGAGAGAGGACTTTCTTAAGATTAGGAGCTGTTTGCTAAAGATGAAATAAACTTAAATATTCTTCAGGCTGGTTAGGCTTCAAGGAGGAACTAAATGTACTTTGATTTTTTTTTTTTTTTTTGAACTTAGGAAATTACAGTGTGGTCATAGTACCCTGACCTAAAGAGTTTACTTTTCATCTAAATCTGATGAATATGACCAGTGAGGGGTGAAGGGGGAGGCATTAAATCACCTTAGCATGAACAACAATTTAAAGGTACTTTAGACATACTCCAGAAAGTTTGAGATCTTGCCCACTACAAGCCTTGCTTTATAAAATATTTCTCCATATCTGCCAAACCTTAGACTAACCCCTGTAAAAGCCATAAATATGGTGCAGATAAACAGTGGCAGTCTTACATAATGAGGCATCTTTGCCAAATGCGAGTAGAAGACAAGAAGCCTGCCTCCCACTAAGCAACACTTTCCAGGCCTCACAAGCCTGAAACACCATCATTCATAGAGTGGCTGGCTCCCAGTAGATGTGAAGGTGCACACAGGGCTACTGTAGGAGAGAGTCCTGTAGGCCTTCCCAGCAAAAGGGCATCAATCTACCTTGCTTCCCTGTGCTAATATCTTCTATTAATATGTGCTAGTAGTATGCACATGGCTCCTGTTATAAATTCCATACTTATCACTGTGCATTTCATCTAATGGGTACTTGATAAATGTTTGTTGAGTTGAATTACTTTTTAGTCTCCAGATGAATCTGTTAAGAAGCAGGATGGACACTGCATAGTGCAAGTTACAAGAAATAGCCCTTTCTCTTAGGAAGTGTCAGTCCGACTCAGTTGATATCTATCAACAAAAGACAAAGAACAAAGCAGCTGGACCAAGAGTAAGTATTTATAACAAATGCATTTGTGTGGGCTAGAAAAGGGCAAGTGTTTAAGTGGAGAGACAACATGATGAGTTAGAGAAACCATCAGCTTCTGTTTAGCACACTTCTTGAACGAAATAAATCTTCATAGGACAAAGCACAGTAACTAAGGATGCCTTGTCTTCCAGCTCCCTTTCTCATGAGATATGTAACTTTGGATAAGTTATGTAATCCCTCTATGTTTCAATTTCTTCTCAAATTGGGATAATGATATTATCTATCTTATAGGGTTGTTGTTGATATAAAGTTAATTTTTTCAAATGCTTAGAACAGTGCATGGCACTCTTTTTTTTTTTCAAATTTTTTTATAAAATATTTTATTTATTTATTTGACAGAGATCACAAGTAGGCAGAGTGAGGCAGAGAGAGAGGAGGAAGCAGGCTCCCTGCTGAGCTGAGAGCCCGATGTGGGACTCCATCCCAGGATCCTGGGATCATGACCTGAGCTGAAGGCAGAGGCTTTAACCCACTGAGCCACCCAGGTGCCCCCATGACAAGTTATTTTTGATAGATATATATACAATATATTTTCCAGTTATAAGAAAAATGGTTCTGCTATTTTTTTTAATTTTTTATTTTTTATAAACATATATTTTTATCCCCAGGGGTACAGGTCTGTGAATCACCAGGTTTACACACTTCACAGCACTCACCAAATGTCCATAATCCCACTCCCTTCTCCCAAACCCCCTCCCCCCAGCAACCCTCAGTTTGTTTTGTGAGATTAAGAGTCACTTATGGTTTGTCTCCCTCCCAATCCTATCTTGTTTCATTTACTCTTATGAACAATGCAGTGTTTGTTAAATAACTAAATAAAGCCCTAAGCCCGGGAATGAAATAGCAGCATATGATACCAGAAAAGAGTGGGGAATGGAGTTGGACCCACAAAAATAAAAGATATCCACTTTGACCTTTATAAAGTTATTTGTTTTTTTCTTAAAAATTTAAGCTGTTTGCATTGGAACTAACAATATTTAAGTATTATTTTAAAATTCATATTCAGCCTGTATATTATGTTATCTTTTTGCACCTACTTTTTTTTTAAGGTTTTATTTATTCATTTGAGACAGAGAGATATAGAGAGAGAGAGCATAAACAGGGAGGGGCAGAGGAAAAGGGAAAAGCAGACTCCTCACCGAGCCAGGAGCCTAACGTGGGGCTTGATCCCAAGAGCCCGAGATCATGACCTGAGCCAAAGGCAGACACTTAACCCTCTGAGTCACCCAGGTGCCCTATGCATCTACTTTTCAAAAGAATTATTAAGGAAGCCAGTAAAGGTTTTCCAGAAAACAAAATTAGAAGAAAAAAATAAGGAAATAAAAGCTGTCCATGAACCTTGCCCCTTAAGACCGTCTTTTCTTCCAACTTAATTTGACACAAATTTGCTAGGAACTCTCTGTGCCTCAGTCATTTAACCTGGTTGTAGCCTACAGCTTCTCTGAAGAGTCAAAGGTAAGTGGCACTTGTACAGTTTTTGATTCTAATATTGTGTGTGTGTTGAACACCATTTATCAATGAGATACTCCACCCATAGCCTAGCTGCTACTTAAACATTTTATATACTGTTAGACCCCAGATAGTTAAGGGTGCTCAGGCAAAGCCCAATTCTTGGGATTTTGTATACACTATTGAGAAGGACTTTAGGATCCTATTTCTGATATACATTTGATCCTTCTTTCAATAGCCTTCTTTGAAACATTTATTTTTCCCTCTTATGTTTTAGTTTGTTTAGCTAAACATGAGAGGAACAAAGTTTATTTTTTTATTGTAGAGATGTAATGAAACCAGACGAGATATACAAGTTAGGTATTAGAGAAGACAGACTGTATAAAACCAACAATTGTGATTTTTGAAACATTTTAGATGATTTAGTGCTAAGTGAGTTGATAAAATTCAGTATATGAATTCAATTGGAAACTATTTATTAGCAACTCTTGGGTGCACAATGAGAACAGAGAGAAAGAGAGTAAGGAGTAAGGTAAGTCCTTCACCCTCAAAGAGTTTATCGCCTATTAGGGAAAATCACATACAAACATCTGACTACAAAACAAGTTGAAGAAATGCTATCCCAGAGGGTCAGCGGAAGGCCAAGAAGCACAGAGAAGGGAGTCACTGAAGCAAGGTGAGAAGGTAGTGGACAGCGTGAAGAAAGGGCGATCGCTGGATCTGGCCTTGAAATAAAAGAGTAAAATTCCTATTTGTTTTACAGCTGACCCTTAGAGGTGCCAACGACCCTGTAGTCAAATATCCACATAAAACTTTTGACCCACCCATAAACGTAACTACTAAGAGCCTACTGTTGAGCTAAAGCCTTACCGATACCATAAGCTCTTGATTAACACACATTTTGTATGTTGTATGAATCTATACTGTATTCGTACAATAAAGTAGGCTAGAGAAAAGAAAATGTTATGGGAAAATAATAAGGAAGAGGAAATACATTGGCAGCATCGTACTCTATTAAAAAAAAAAAAAATCACGTATAAGTGGATCCACACCATTCAAACCTGTGTACTTGGTTTTAAAACAGATCAGCACGTTCCTTCGTACCAGCAGGTGCTGTTAAAAGTATCTGTATCCATCATCTCTCTCACAGCTGGTATTTAGATCTATTGCATTGATCGTTTGGATGGAAATCTCCATCAGAACATTTTTCAGAGCTCTTCTGTTTCTAGGTTGTAAAATATGGCCTAAAATATTAGCCTCCATCTTTCACAATTAATGAAAACATGAACAATTATACCCTCTTTTGGTGCAGTGTTTCCTTTTTTTTTTTTTTTTTTTTTTTTTTTATTTTTCCCCCAGTACTATGCTTCTTGTACGAATGGTTCAGGCTTTCATTTAACTGATTAAAGCCTGGTCTAGAAAACGGATAGACAGATCAATCCCTTGTAATCCACTGAAAGCTTGCCAGCTCTGTTGCATCTGGATATAACTGATCCTGGGCAAAATCATCAGTGGTGTGTCCCCGGTGTTCCACCACATCCTCCCACTCGTCTCTTCATACTGGGAAAGCATTGTTTTGTTTCTTTCTTACAGACTTCATTCCAATTCCTCCTAAGTGTGCTCTTCTTCTACTCCCCAGAACCTTACGTATTTTAGTTTGTGACCAGCAGAAACCAACCAAAATGCCTTCAAGATCACTTCTCTGATTTGGAGTTAGTATGGAAAATATTCATCAGCAAGTACTTGCTGGCATCCTTCAATGAACACCGGCTGACATTCCATGGGACTATCTAACAGTGGAAGCCAGAGTTCTATTCCTGTAGGTTTGTTTCCCTCCCTTTCTTTCTTGGATCTTTGCTGTTTACCTTCATACACCATTAACACAATGTGATTTGTGCCCACAAAGGGGCATGGCCTGTGTCCAAGGCAATAACAGCTTGTTCTAGAATCTATCTACAATGCGTTCAATGCTTGCCACTGCAAAGAAAATTAGCTTTCCTCACCACGGCTTCCTCCTCCTGGCAACACTCTTAACTCTGACTTCAGTGAGCATCTCTCAATGGAAAGACAGGGACACTAAACCTCAAAGCCAAATATTTGCTAACAAAGAGAAATTGTGGGAATAACTGTTAAATATTCTCCCACCTTTCTTTATTTACTTCTCTAAATAATAACTATAAGGGGAGCTTAAGAAACCCCTTGGGAGAGAGCATGCCGACACTGGGTGTGTAGCTTGGGAGGGAAAATCATGATGCGACAAGTCCCTTCCTTAAATTTCATAAGCCTGTACCAGTACCATGCTGGCTCAGACCTGCTTACTCCTGACATCTTTTTGGTTGTTAATTTAGGAAAATATTACAGATCACAAGGGAACACTCCCTCATCTTCTACAATAACCTCAGCCATCTTTCTTCTGAGACCAGCAATTTCTTTTTTAAATCATTGCTGGATATTGTAGCAAGGGAAATGTTAACAGTGCCTGTGATTTACTTAATGGATAATTTTACTCTCTGCAGTCTGGGTAAATGACATTTATGTGAGATCTGGTCTATGTTGCTTAGAAAATGCCTTATTCAGAAAGAAGCCAAGCTAAATGTTCAACTTTTTCAGGCTCTGAAATTTTTACTTTGTTTCGAACTGAAAGGTAATTCATTTCACATTCATGTATGGATTGGGGGCTGCTGAGGAAGTGAGGCCAAGAGGTGTCTTTGGCTCAGACCACGTGGCCCCGTGTCCTTTTTATGTCTATGGTGGCAGAAATTTTAACAGTCACAGAAACATCTCTGTGGCCAAACATCTACAAACTGTCCAGTTTTTGTTATAAAACAAAATTTTTCTTAAACTAAAATGTGTATGGAGTTCCCAAACCATTTTATTTCCACGTTGCAAATTAATAGCAAAATGTCTGAAGGAAAAATCAATGATTCCAACAGATCTAGTCAGAAAGCTGTCTCGGAACGTAGTCTTCCTAAAACTGGGTGTATTTTTCAGAACTGATAGCTCTCCTCAGGGAGGAGATTTGGGCACCAAAAGCCTATAATTCCTGAGCAGCGCTCCAAACAGATCACATTTCCTTTTATTACTTTGTTTTGAATTATCCTGGGGTGGCACTGCAAATGCTGTGACCATCTCTTTGTTCCTGTCAGGGTTTTATTCTGTGTTCACTTCAGACAGTGCTGCTGAATTTCGGCTGCCCTGCGCTTTACCCAAACCGAAGGAACAACCCCAGGCACTCTCAGAAATCCTATGCTCGCTTGTTTCCATGTGGCAACCAGATCTCCAGCTCTCCGGATGATTCATCTGTAAGGGTTTGCAGACAAGTGCCCTGGTGAAGTCAGGGCAGGGAGCTCTTTCTTTAATCCTGGTTTTGTCAAAGCTCAGCTGCAGCCTTAGAAGGGCCATTAGAGTTTCTCATCTGTTTCTTCATCAGCAAAATAGGAATCACCCTAGTATTATGGTACTTAATTTTGTTTTCTTTTATGAAGTGCTTTGAAGATGAGAAGAGTTGCATTTATTTTGCTTAGCAATTTAAATTAATGGGGTCAGAAATGTGACACATCCTGTGTTTGGTGACACTTTGATTTTCTTGCTCTGCCTACTCCTTTGCCTACACATTCACATTCATCCCACCTTGTCACTGATGACTATCTCCAGTTGAACTTACTTTTGGCATTTTAACTCAAAATTTTATTATTGAAATAAACAGAATAGACTTTAAGAAGTTTTTTTCTAGTCATCTACCCCTATGTAGATTGTTGTTTCAGTCATTCAGGAAAGCTGATTACATACCTAATATATCCTTCCAACAATCAGAAATCAAATAAGAAAGCTTAATAAACAGGTAATTTTAAAAACCAGAGAATCAAAATAGCAAAGCCAACTCTTTAGATAATATTTAGAAAGGGTCATTACAATTCAGTGAACTCCAAGGTGTCTCATCTTTAATCAAGGATTGAGATAATAACATACCAATGAAGTAAAGCATGAAAGTGCTTACTCTTCTTCCCAATGGTCGCATGAATTCTGTTTTAGGTGCAATCAAATATTTTTATATATATATAGATAGATGATAGATAGATAGATAGATAGATAGATAGATACATGTGCTATATTTAGCTCAAAATGTTTAGTTTGAGTGTGATGAATGTAGGAAATATGCAAAATGAAAATTGTATGTTTTATCTTTGCATATTTTTATTCCTTTTTAAGAGTCAGAATAGGGGCACCTCGGGCGCCTGGGTGGCTCAGTGGGTTAAGCCGCTGCCTTCGGCTCAGGTCATGATCTCAGGTCTCCTGGGATCGAGTCCCGCATCGGGCTCTCTGCTCAGCAGGGAGCCTGCTTCCTTCTCTCTCTCTCTCTGCCTGCCTCTCAGTGTACTTGTGATTTCTCTCTGTCAAATAAATAAATAAAATCTTTAAAAAAAAATAAAAAATAAATTAAAAAATTAAAAAAAAAAAAAAAAAGAATAGGGGCACCTGGGTGGCTCAGTGGGTTAAAGCCTCTGCCTTCGGCTCAGGTCATGGTCCCAGGATCCTGGGATCAAGCCCCGAATCAGGGCTCTCTGTTCAGCAGGGAACGGGCTTTCTCCTCTCTCTCTGCCTGCCTCTCTGCCTACTTGTGATCCCTGTCTGTCAAATAAATAAATAAAATCTTTTTTTAAAAAAATAGTCTGAATAAAGAATTTTAGCCATAAAGTGCACCAAAGGGGCATGTGGGTGGCACAGTTAGTTAAGCACCTGACTCTAGGTTTCAGCTCAGGTCATGATCTCAGGGTCGTGAGATCGAGCCCCATGTCTGGCTGCATGCTCAATATGCAGTCTGCTGGAGTTACTCTCTCCCTCTTCCTTTGCCCCTCTCTCCTGACCCTGACTCTCTCTCTCTCTCTCAAATAAATAAGTAAATCTTTTTTTTAAAAAATGCACTAGAAAAAATTATCACAAATGATATCAAAGAAAAGTCTAAGAAATTATCCAAAAATGGAATTCAAAGGAGTGGGATAGTAGAGTTCATGTTAATTTGTTGGCCTGATTCCTGCAATTGTCTCAGAACATTGGCTAACATCGTATGCGTTTTTGATGGACTTAAAAATCATTCACAATTATGGCTTTTTTCATTTGTTTATAAAATATACTTTATTCATTAAATTTCAGAACCTAAATGTTCTTTCAATTATTGATGCCAATATCCCACCATGATGGTTAATTTTATGTGTCATCTTATATAGGCTATGTTTGATGTTTGATCAAACACCAGTCTAGATGTTGAAATGAAGGTACTTTTTAGTTGTGATTAACATTTAAATCAGTAGGTTTTGAAGACAGCACATTGTCTTCCATAATATGTGGGGCGTCATCCAATCAGTTGATAACATTAAGAAAAAAAGACCAAGGTCCCCCAAGAAAGAAGGAAATGTTTCCAGACAACCTCTGGACTCTTAATTGCCATATCAACTCTTTTTGGGTCCCCAACCTGCCAGCTTGTCCTGAATATTTTTAAATTTCCAGCCCACACAATGGTGTGGATCAATTTCTTAAACTCTCTCTCTCTTTCTTTAGATATACATTATAGGTAAGTAGATGAGAGAGAGATATGTATGTTATGCATATTAATTCTGGAAAACCCTGACTAATATACCCAATTTACTATTTCCTTTTCTTTTCTTTTCTTTTCTTTCTTTCTTTCTTTCTTTCTTTCTTTCTTTCTTTCTTTCTTTATTTGTTAGCTTGAGTTTTTCCTTGGCCTTTACTTCATGAATCCCTCTACACACCTCCTTGGGTGATGCTGACTGAGCCCATCAGTAGTCAAGGAATGCAGACACAGGACAATGAGGGAATAGCAAAACAAAGAGTTGAGGAAATGAAGTAGAACTGTGCTCATGCCCTGGCTGTGTTTATACAAGGGCATTCCATGCATTGCCATCCAAAAAGGAAAGGAAAAAGTGAACTTGACATACTCAGGCAGTGAGGTCTGTGCAATTAAAAACAAAGTTGACTTGAACGCTGGGAAGAAACTGTAGACACTCCTGGAATCATGTTTTTTTAATTTTGTTAGTCATAAACTTAATGTAAGTTACGATGTGATCCTGAATCACAGACGTCACTTATTTCCTGATTAGGCAATGCCAACTGAGCTTTGGGCCTCCTTGCAAGTAGGCTTATATACCAGCTGACAGTGTAGCTGTGTCAGCTTGACATAAGCCAATTCCCATTGTACTGACAATGCTTCAGTCTGGATAACTGATGCAAAAACTGTCACACTGAGAAGTCCAAAGTATTAGGAGGCCAGAGACTCAATGCTAACCTTGGTGAAAAACTGTCCAAGAAAACTGTTCCTACCGCATAAACATTTTTTTGTGGTTACTAGGGACAGCCACTCTGAAAGACTTAATTTTACAGAAAGCAACACAGCACCATGGATGAACTAGAGGCTGGAGATAAAAAAAAAAAAAAAAATCTAAAAATGTACTGTCTCTATAGGCCTCAGAATAGCACAGAGAATATTGAATGAGCATCGTGTCTTGACATCGCAAAAATTCCCTCCATTACACAGTTGATTTGAACCTTTTACAGCAGGTCAACTAAGGGCCAGCCAATGCCATCCAAATTGAGGACCAAAGTTTGCCTAAGAGAACACCTTTACATCTGTATACACATTTGTGTAAACTTTAACACTAAACCCAACCCTGCTTCTTGGCATATGAGAACAGTGGTATTTAGCTTAGGTTGGATGGGGAATGTTAGTGAAAGAGTCAACAAGCCTGCTCCTAACCATCCTCAATGTTCATTTTGAAAACATACTTTAAATATGTGGGTAAAGGTCTTTAATTCTTGCTATCAAAGTCTTAGTCCAATTTGCCATATGTGAGTTTCCAGGAATGTCTAAATGAAGGATTTGGCCCTTTGGAGAAACCAAAATGGAAACAAAATAAAGCCTACATCATTATAAGAGAAAAGGAAGAGATAGCAACTAGCATATTTGAGTCTACATTACACATTTTTGTCAATTTTTATTATTATCTGTCTATTCTCACAACTTTTTGTTGAATTGATATTGTCTGCATTTTAAGGTGACCAGTCTGAAACCCAAGAGTTTTAATAATTTGCCTGTTCTACACAGTACACAAGTTGACAGAGGCAAGGAGCTGCTACTTATAAATCCAAAAAAAGAAAAGAAGATGAAATCATTTTTTTGCATCCTGGACTTTTTGATAAATAATTTATGTATCATTTATATATCACATTATGTAGCTCACAATAAGCAAAATATGTTGACTTCCATTCAGTATGTTTTTTTCTTCCAGCAAAAAATAGAATATTTTCTTACATTATTGTGAATAAAATTGAAATGAGCATGAGACTATTTGGTTTGGATAAAATATAACATATTTTTAAAAGAGTGCACATTTGTTCCAAATGTTTTCTGAGAAGCGTTGCACTGTTAACTGCTTCACATGATGACAGGAGCACCATTTGGAGGAAATGATTTATTAGCACACTGTAGTCATATGTATGTATGAACATTTCATCCATCAGATTCTGACCCACTGTCAGCAGCATGAGTGCTCTGGGCTGTTTCTTCAGAAATGGAGATGAGCTGCCTTGAATCAGCTAAATTTCCATTTAGTTCTGTGATCAATAGAAAATATTTCAAATATGCTTAGGGAGGATTAATTTTCTCTAACCAACACTAACAAGTTACTATGGGGATTGTTTGTTGTCTCATATCATAAACAATATTTATAACAATAATAATTATGATGATGATGAACAGTAATAACTACTTAGCAAGGATCGTGCAGCTGGTTAAGTAGTAGAAAATGGATTTTAACCCAGGCTATCATGCCAGAACCTAGGCTCATGACTGCCAGGTTACCCCTCTCAGATTTATACTAATTTTTTTTTAGATTTATAATTTTTAAATTGAATATGCACTTTACAGAATTAAGAACCATGCTCCTTTCACAACAGGTAAGTCTAAAATGATACATATGTAAATTAAATGAGGGTGACAATAAATTTTTCATATCCCATCAGTTAAAATAAGATGCACCTTTTTTCAGATGCTAATGTGTCAAATCAGGAAGCATCTTAGCTTCGTGTCCTACTTTAATTGACAATGTTTTTTTCTCTTATACAGGTAACAAATAATGTTGTGACTTAAAACTTAAGGCATCTCAGATTTCATTAAATAGAATTTATTAGATCCCAATTATGTTTATTTCACATACTTATAATAAGGCTAATATGTTTAACATATTTTATCACTCTTAAAATTTTGGATAATACATATAATATATATTCTCAGGTACATTCATCCATATTATCAGCTATATTTTCATGTCTATCTATCTAGCCAACTATCCTGGTAAAAAAATATCCTGTGCCAGGGGCACCTGGGTTGGCTCAGCGGGTTAAAGCCTCTGTCTGTGGCTCAGGTCATGATCTCAGGGTCCTGGGATCAAGCCCCACATCAGGCTCTCTGCTCAGCGGGGAGCTGCTTCCTCCTCTCTCTCTCTGTCGGCCTCTCTGCCCACTTGGGATCTTTGTCTTTCAAAAAAAATAAATAAAAATCTTAAAAAAAAAATCCTGTGTCTTAAACAATACTGGTATTATCATGACCCCTATTCCACAAATGCAAAACTGAGGCTCAGAATCTCAGTAGTCAGCCCAAGGTTTTACATTTACTAATTACGGTTGTTTCCAATTTGTGCTTTTCACAAGTAATCCATTATGGATTAATAATCAATTAGATAATTTTGACCTTACACATTTATAAAAAGCTTTTAAAGAAATTGATAGAATCTACATATTAAGCTCAAAGCCTTACCATGCCATTGTTACACTCTTACGGAGAAGTACAACAGTGGCCTTGGCCCAGTGAGGAGCTATGCTGGTAGCTGTAATCAGAAAGCAGAGAGGTTTATGATTTTTTTTTAAGTGTTATTTATTTGTTTATTTGATAGAGCGAGAGAGAGAGAGAGGAGGGAGGGTGGTAGTAGAGGGAGAAGAACTAAACTCTGTGCTGAGTTCAGAGCCTGACTTTGGGCTTGATCCCGTGACCCTGAGATCATGACCTGGGCTGAAATCAAAAGTTGGACACTTAACCAACTAAGCTACCCAGGCGCCCCTGTGATTTTTGAAATACAAACCAAAGAAAATAATCTTGAGTAAACAAAGTATTTAAGAAGTTTTCTTTTCATCCTTCAGGATCAGTGACACTGGTCACCAATAGACTTGATTCTTTCTTAAATTTGGCTGGCTGCTTTGATTAGAAAACTAGGAAAAAAAAGTTGTGGAAGCTGATCATGGGAGGCCTGGTTTCTTATCTTGAGTCTCTGGCCAACTTAGTTTTGAACTTAAGAATCAAAATTCTTATATTTATAAACATGAAAAAATTATATTTACCTGGTTCCTCCAAACCAAATAATTTTTAAAGGAAAATGAGATGATATGTATCAAGTGCTTTTATCTACTTAGGGTGTCACAATAAATCCTTTCTCCAATTCTCTCCACCTTTTCTAGAAAAAAAAGGTAGTAATATTTTCCAAAGCCCACTCGTTGTAAATCAAACATTATTCCTTATCTGCTCTGGGAATCCACACCTTAAATTGTCTGTGGTCTTATTGCACCAAGTTTCACCCTGTGGGTTATTATTACCCATCCACTGGAGCTTGCCTTTTTATTTTCTTAAAACCGAATTCTGCCAAATAATTCTGCCAAGTTCTGCCAAGACTTGACATTGTGTTTGAGGCTTGTTATAGCTTGAGAGCTAAAGCCCAATAAAATTATTTTACTTTAATTAAAAAAAAAAAAAAAAAAGAGAGAGCCACACTTACATCAGAGTAAAAGAGGAGACAGAGCCCAGCCACCATTCTGGCACTTCTACATAAACTTACCCAGGAAGTTGCATCAGGAGCACAAATAATTGTGCTGGATCTCCTAGCTAAATAAATACATCTAAGAACCAGAGATAAATTTTCATCTCTTTCATGAACTCTAAAATATAATGATACTCAACAGAAATAAAAATCTTGAATTTAGAAATTTGACAGTGTGGGCACCCTTAACTAAGTGCCCACTCTAGGTAACAGGAGAGCACTCTACACACATCATCCCATGTGGTCATTACAATGGCCCATTGTACAGATAAAGAAGTTGAGGCTCAGAAGGGCTATACAGCTCACAAGCAGACAACAGACAAATCAGTACCCATATTCAGGACACCACCAACACGTTCTCCCGTCCCGAGTCATACCATTCTATCTCTGCTTGACTAGCCATCCTTTTGACATGAGAGATGACTCTTTTTTCTTCTTCTTTCTTTTTAAATACAGCTTAGTCACAAAAGCACAACTTTCCTCTTCCTATGACATTATACCTGAAGGACAAATTGGGCCATGCAGTTCAGCTTACCTCGTTGAGGAAAGGTAAACTCTATCAAGGCAGAGTTTATAATCCACTTGTTTCTCTGATGTATCCTCATATGTTCAAAAGGGTACTTTCGAGTACCCTTAGAGGGTACTTTATGTTGCTTAATGCCTTTTAATTGCCTTTGCTTTCTCATCAAAATCAAGATCTTCTGAGGACACAGGCTTTTCAGAGATGCCTACAAGTTTGATATATATCCCCAAATAGCATGGTGTAAGCAGTCACCTAAATGTCTTTCTGAACATTTTTTTCATCTGCATACAAATAAAAAGGTAATAAAGTCACCTTTTAAATTAAACAGTATTTTTCCCTTAAAAAACAGTACACACATAAGTACCTCAATTCTGAAGAAGTGCTGGTGAAGGAGAATAAAAGGTCCTGGTTTTCCCTACTTAGAAATTAAGAAATGTTGAATAGAATGGAAGTTCTATATGAGTTAATCACAAAATTAAGTTTGTACCATAGATTATATTTCTACTTAATCTTCTTTTCATTCTTTTATATTTCTACTTAATCTTTCTGTGACTTTTTTATATATTTATAAATAGTCCATATCTCATATATGATGAAGCTGTATATTTGTAATTTTGTTAGATTGAAAACCTCTGAGAGAAAATTTGGGGGTATAATTGAGATTTATATAAAATAATTCTGTATGTGACCCTATTCCACTGAAGCAAAAGCATTCCTCATATAGTCCCCTTGTTTGTTTTTATTTTATTTGTTGGTCTTCTTGAGTTTTTATTTTTATTTGAGTTCTTGAGTTTTTATTTTTATTTCATACTCGTAAACTTAACTTTGCAATCCAACTAAACTTGGAGAGGAGCAAGGAAAATATGGAACCCATAGAACTGCACTGCGAGCACAAAGATTATAGGGTATTTGGAGCAGATGGCAGTGAAGGGCTGCTCTCCTGAGCTACAGAAGGGATGGTCTGGTAGTTAAGGTAAAACACAAGTCAAGTTTATTAGATTTGTCCACAGTCAACAATGGCAATCTTCTTTCTGGTCTTGCCATTCCTGGACCCAAGGCACTCTATGGCTTCCACAGTACCCATGCCCTCTTTCACCTTGCCTAAGACCATAAGCTTGCCACGCAACCACTCAGTCTTGGGAGTACAGATGAAAAACTGGAAACCATTTCTGTTGGGTCCAGCATTTGCACTGGCCAACGTTCCACCGCCCCCCCCCCCCATCCCAGGCTTCAGGATAAAATTCTCATCAAACTTCTCCCCATTGGTGGACTTGCCACCTGCACCATTATGTCATTTGAAGTCACCACCCTGGCACAGAAATCCTGGAATAAGGTTGTGAAAGCAGGAAGCTGTATAACCAAATCCTTCCTGCCCAGTGTTCAGAGCATAAAAGTTCTCTGCTGTCTTCGGAACTTTGTCTGCAAACAGTTCAAAGGAGATGGGGACTGAGGGCTAGCAGTCCACTGCCACGCCCAAGAACCTGGGGCTTGGTGGGGGTGGGGCGTTGTTGCCTGTGGTTGGGCAGTGTGGACAACTCCAGGGCAGTAGTGTTTGCAAGGCCACATCCCTTGTTTAATTTTAATTATTTCTTTTTTTACCAGACCTTTATTAGGCACAAGTTACTTAGGGAGCCAGTGTTTAATCAGTCTGGCGTTTACTAGTTTTGAGCATTCTGGAGATTTTTTTGTTGTTGTTAATTATTAGATATAGCCTCAATGTTCTTAAAACAGTATAATTATTATTTTGGGACAAGACTTATATACAAGCAAGGCAACTTAATGCAAAATGTAAACTGTAACATACACTGCTGTTAATATTTCTGTGGTCCATCTCCACAGCAAATTAGGTCTTTCACTGTTCCCAAGTGAGTTTTGATTTGTTTGTGGTTGGTGAGAGTAAGCAATCACACTTTTAGACACAGCCTTGATCTGACATGACACCCTCCAGTATAAGGTTTTCCTAAATCCTTTAATTCAGTTTGTCTTAATTCAGTCATTTTGCAATCTAACCATGGAGGACTGAATCTCATTAGTAGCTCCTTATTTTATTTATTTTCTGTGTAATTAATTTACTTCATTTTTTTAAGTACCATTTTAGATTAACAGAAAAATGTGGCAGATATTATGAAGAGTTAAATATACCCACCCTCTACCTTCACACTCCAGGCACAGAGCTTTCTCTATTGTCAGTATCTGGCATTAGTGTGGTACATTTGTTACATTAGTGAATGAATATTGACACATATTTAACTAAAATCTACAGTTTTGTTGCTGTTGTTGTTGTTATTCTAACAAATTTTTATCACTTGAGTTCAATTTGCTGAACCTATTTTTTTTCCTTTTTGCAGCCTCTTCTATTGTGCACCAGCCATAATGGTAGATGCTGAGAATAAAATGATGATAAAACTGCTTTCTCTGTCCTTTAGAGTCTAGCAGGACAGATAGACATTCCTAGATAAACACAAGGGTAGCTAGTATTTCTTAAGATCCAGGCCCAGTTCTGAACACGGAATGCTAACTCATTTAATCCTCAGTTTAACCCTGCTTTATAGGTGCTTTTGTTATTGCTATTTTTTTTATTAGGAAACTGAGGCACAGAGAGGTTAAGCACCTTGAGCAGAATCCTGGAACTGGAAAGAGCCTGAGCTTTGCCTGGAGAACACACGCTGTCAATCACTTCCCAGTGCTGCCTTATGGAGTCACAAGACTGCAGATGAGAAACACCAGCTTGGATGAGAATACGACCTACAGCCATTGTGTTTTCTATTTAGCTCCTATTTTATGACTTTATTTGTAGCAACATAAGGAATCACTTTTATAGCAGTGTACTTCATACCCTCAAAAAACATCTAAATGCACAGCATCATTTTTGGAAAACTGGTATTTGAATCGGTCAGTGTTTATTTCTGTTTTTTATCGTCACTTGACACTCTTTTAACCTCCAACTAAAGGAGTCAATATTCAGAGAAAAGCCAACTCTGGGTATATACTCATTATTCAAGATTCAGTGAGAGACTCAGAGATTTGAGTGTGATATGGTTCAGACCGTTTCCACGCGTCAAATTCTATGTAAGCACAGGTAACGGAGGATGCCTAAAATCATGCCCACTACCTGAAGGTCATTTTCCTTCCGTGCTGCTATGGTTCCTCTATTCAGTGTGTAGCTGAAGTAGCCATTTCACTCAGTGTGACCTAAGTCACAAACAATCCTTCTTTATCAAAGTCACTATGCAAAAGTTAAGTACAGTGGGTGCTTTTATCTATCATATCTCCAAAGCAATTTCTCCATTTTGTAAGCTTTTAAACTATCCTATCATTTTTTTCCCAAGAGAAGTAGTTAAAGCCCCTCTAATTAAACCACTAAAATCTTGATAGACAAAACAATTTAAATCACATTGTGAGGAATGAGCAAGATGTTTTAACCATTCCTGTCTCTTTCAATAAACTGCTAAGCTAAGAAAATCCTTTGGAGAAACCAATGGAACAATATTCACCCTGACCAATTCTAGAATAAGGGTGTGGTATATTCTTAGACCCATCAGCCCACAAAAGTACTTTCCTACATTAGTTAAGTTGATGTACATTTTGTTCCCTCACCACAGCAGTAACTCTAAAGAAAACTTATGAACATCTAAAAATCACAGAATTGCACTGCCTTAGTATCTGTATTACACTCCCTTATATTTGAAAGAAAACAACTTTACCTCTTTTCTTCCTCATTCTTTACAGATGCCTCTTGCTATTGAGCAATTTTAAGAAATTGTTAACTCAGAATAAATGGATATTTCATTGATCACTGAGTTGGTGCCAGTTACCAAGTAGATCCTTTCTCTTCAATATCACAGAGGGGGAAAAAAAACAAAAAACAAACTTACATTCCAGAAAAAAAAAAAGCTGATGCTTAGAAAAGCAAAATACCTTATCCAATAAATGATATAAATGGGAATTTGAACACAGATTTAACATCTCACATTCTTCTAACATTTCTGTTCTTCCTCAGGTGCTTCGGTTAATTTTGTATTAATTTATCTAAGATAGATATTGTAGAAATAAAAATAATAGAAAACAGTAGAGGGCACCTGGGTGGCATAGTCGGTTGAGTGTCTGACTTCAATTCAGATTATGATCCTGGGGTTCTGGGATTGAGCATGAGTAGGGCTCCCCATCCAGCCAGGACGCTGCTTCCCCTCTCCCTCTGCCCCACCCCTACTCATGCTCTTTCTCTCCCTCTCAAATAAACAATATCGTGTAAAAAAAAATAGAACAGATATAGAAGTAATAGAAAATCATAGACTGAAAATAAAAAAGGCTGTCTACAGAAGTCAGAGAACTCAACTTAGAAACATCTCAGTCCCAGGATCACTCCTTAGTCCAGGCTAGGAACACATAGCCTCACTTCTTCTTTTCAGATGCTCTGTCAACTGCAAGGCCCTTCAGGGTTTGCTTCTCAGATGCCAACTGTGGTAGGAAACTATGCTGTTTACCACCACCACCTCAGGTCCAGGTAGGGATAGTTGCCTTGGAAGACAAAACACAAAGGCCCTTTTTATTTAGAAGTATCATTGTTAATCACTGTGGGAAAACTGAAACAAGTTTTGAACATTGGTTAGTTAGAAACTCTATAAACTTCTAACGGGAATGGTCCAAGCTTTCACAGACTCACTTCAGATAGGAATTAGTTTTGTTTAAGGTGGAGCTTCCTTATCACTTCGTTGCCTTCAAGAACACCCTGTAGCTGTTTTCCCTATGAAGAATGACCAAATCTGGACTGGAAATTTCATCAAGGCAAATCTGTAGGCAACTTCTTTCTCCAGGTAGACAGTTTATACTTTTAAGAACCTTCAACTGCATTACGTTTGAAAGGCCTATGCCCTACCCAGCAATGATCTGCTCTGGCCATTCCCTCACAATTCAGTAAAGAAGAAAAAAGTTGAACAAATGGTCAAAAGCAAATTTAATATTCAACAGATAAGAAATATTCTTTGCATGTAGAGAAATTAATTTTCTTTTCACCCATTTAAAAAGTTCTTTAATTCTCCCTTGGGAAGCTGACTCTCATTGAGCATTAATAGGTTCACTTCTGAACACAAATAAAAAGCAAAAGCAATACTCCGGAATAAAATATGGGAACCTTTTTTGCCTGAAACAATAAAGTCAAGTTGAGTTGGTTTAAGTTTACAAATTATGACTAGTTTAACTAGCAAAAAATTCAAGACCACATTGTTTTAACTATCATTATCTTCATAAAAGGTCAACCACAGATTATATCCTGACTTTTACTGGTAGTGATTTTGGGCCACTTCATGGTGAGATACCCAGTAAATCTTGAGAATGAACTCTGTGCAGCAATAAATAACCAGAGTTCCTTTTGATGGCTTAGCCCTCAGAGGTCTCCCACATTGCTCATTTAATTATACTGTTGCCCTTCATCTTTATCAAGTTTCAAAGTCCTTTAGCATATAAGTATATAATAAAAGGAAATGCTAAGGAGAGTGTAGAAATGTGTAGTAAGTAGAGTATGTGGCTATGGAAAGCTGTGTAATACATTCCTCAAAAGTTAAAGTACATAACACTTGACACAGTAGATTTAGAAGACATTTTCAGGGTACAAACTACTTTTCAGTTTCGTCAACCAAAAAAAATAAAGGCTTGGACCAGATGATCAATGATGTTCTATGGGCTATAATCTTTGTGTTTTGTAGTGATTAGCTTCAATTCTTGGATTTGGAGCTGGGTTTGAATAAAACTGCTGCTTTACTGGATAAGATTTAATTTTCTTCAGGCACAGTGTTGATGCAGTCATGATATTTGGCTCTGAAAGGAAAAAAAAAAGTTGGTAATTTGAGCTATCCAAGTTGGTTCTCTTTATTGATCGCCTTGTTCTCCTGTTGCTCATGTATTCATAGGCTTTACAGCCCAGCTTTACTACCAGTTATATCATTAGATTACCTATTAGATTATAATTAAATTATCCATTAGTTCCTTTCCAATATACTGTTTTCAATCTACTAATAAATCACTAAGAACTTTTACTTTGTTGATGTCATTACTAACACAACATAACCTCAGCAATGAAGATCAAAATAAAGTTAATGTCTCTATTACTTATCACAAATACACACACACACACACACACACACACACACACACACACACACCCTTAAAGATTAGCTTGGTTAACATGCTGTGTATCTATTGCTTTGTGTTATAGAGATTTTTTTTTTAATCAATAACTACCATTAAAACAGTCAATTTAAATATAAGGCCAAATGATATGAAATAGGGAATAACAACCATTTTGGCTTTGTTTTCCACTCTAATGTTTTTTCTTTTAACTCTAGGAAAAGCAAATAACTACATGTAGTCCACTTACTTGTGCTAGGCTTTGCACTTACTTCTTTCAGTCTCTTTTCATTAAATGCAATTAAACTTTCCCAATTGTGATAAAAACAATTCACCATTATCTTTAGAGGAATCAATGATCATCTTTTTGGTCTCTTTAAGCCACTTTATTTCCATAAATCTGATTGATTTTGGTAGAGGTAGAAATAAGAGGGAGAAGGAATAAAAGAAGCCAGGAAGGGCCTTCTCAGGTGTTAGAGCTCACAGAGTCACCGGGTGAGAAAAGTAGGGATGACGTGCCTCCACGTCTTAGGGCTGGCGGCCTATGGCCAGGAAGAGGAAGGCCACAGAAAGAAACCCTGGGGCAGGGCACAGAGTCCATGGGGAGTAACAAATCATTAAGCCACGCTCTGTAAAGATCTCCAGAACCAGTCACCCATGTGCCAACTAATGCTTGCATCTTTGCCTCAGCACTGAGGCTCTGAGCAATTAATGTGACTCAGAACTTTCCAGACCTCTTCCAGAAAGTTTTACCTGCTTTTTGGATGTAGCTGGAGGATATGTTACCTCCCCTGGAAAGCCTGCCTCTCTTCAAGTCCTCTGAAATTAAACTAGAACCCACTGCTGTGATACTTTCAAAAAGAATCACTTTTATGTACAAAGTTAACTGCTATATTTGCCCTTTCAGACTTGTTTATGAGGTCAGTTTTCTCTTTACACAATGGTTGCTTCAATTCCTCCCTTGTTTTTCTTGTTCATCTGTAAAAAATCCACTTCACAAAGGAGAAGACAAGAATCTTTAAAACTCTTTGTAGGGGTGCCTGGGTGGCTCAGTGGGTTAAAGCCTCTGCCTACGGCTCAGGTCATGATCTCAGGGTCCTGGGATTGAGCCCCATATCGGGCTCTCTGCTCAGCGGTGAGCCCTCTTCCCTCTCTCTCTCTGTCTACCTGTAATCTCTGTCTGTCAAATAAATAAATAAAATTTTTAAAAAACAAACAAAAAAACAACAACAAAAAAAACCTCTTTGTAAACCACTGGTCTTAATTTTTAGGATTTCTTTCAAAATACTATTTTACATCTTATATTCATTTCCTCTTATGATGTCCATTCTTTTGCTACCAATACAGGTTTACCTTAAGGGTCAGTTAGCTTGGGTAGATATTCCCGTCATACAAATTTCTTATCCTTGTGTTCTTCACTAACACACATTAAACCAGGAGAAGTTAGCTAGTGGTATCAAACAACATATATGATTTACCACTTTTCAGTATCCTTAACTCTCAATTTGCATACTGAAGAATTAGTAATTTATACTTCTGGTCCAGTCAAGTGTTTTATCTATGTCTCTGTCCCCCAGTGTCTTCTGTCTGGACTTGAATAAATGTGAAGTTGCTCACCATCTACCATCCTAGAGCTGGGCCACAAAGTTACTCTAACTACCTTCTTTTCTTTCTTTATCATTTGCTCTTCTGATTTTAAGTCTTTTATCTCAAGAGGTCAAAAGGCTGAATGTTTAAGAGCAAGTCTTTGTAAGTTTCCTCCACCTTTTTTATTTCTGTCAACATGGTAATAATGATGTGCCATTTCGGGAACAATCATTTTTTTGCTCAAATGGTTGGTTTTTTTGTTTTTATTTTTGTTTTCCCCCTAGAGTGGAAGTGTGCACAGTGGGCAGGGCCAACTTTATTATCACTGGTTCCAAGAGGATGCTTTGAGGTCAAGTCACAGAAGAACAGCTGCCCTTGGAATGAAGGAGTCTGTACCTGAGACTATAAGGCCAAAATCAGTCCAATTTTGCCAACTACCACAACATTTAAAAGATAATTGTTGGGGGGGGTGGTCTCTGAGTGACACAGTTGATTAAGTGTCCAGTTCTTAACTTGGGCTGATCATGATCTCAGGGTTATGAGATTGAGCCCCCATCAGGCTCCAAGCTCAGCATGGAGCCTGCTTGAGATTCTCTCTCTCTCTCTCTCTCTCAAATAAATAAATAAATCTTTTTTAAAAAGATAATTGTTTAGGTCTTTCTAGCCCTTTAGTCACTGAAATGAAGGTGGTTAGATAGTTTAATCAAAAAAAAAAAAGGAGGGGGAGACATGTATATAATGGACTACTCAGAAACCATTGAACTGGCATTTATCAAGACTTGAATGATACGGGAACATTTTTATGATATAATGAACAAAAAATAAGAGACATATTGAGTACGATCTTAACTAGCTAAAGAAAAAATTCATACAAAAAATGATCAGATATGAATTTGTCAAATTTTGAGCCTCTTTGTATAGGGAATACTTTGTTTTTCTGGTTTTTCAGACTTCTATGTATATGATGAGCCTTCTATGATAAGCATGTATTCCTTTGGTTGTATGGGGAATAATTTTTATAAAAAGAAAATTAACAGTGAGAATTAATGATCATCATCATAATTCATATTTCAAATACTTTTGTGTCATTCAATTTACCTGTATAATCATGAATCTTTATAACAAATATTGTAAGGGAAGCTTCATCTCCACATTACAGAAGGTAACACAGAGTCAGAAGGATCAAACAACTTTCCAAGGCAACACAGGAAGAAATCAGCAAAACTCAGAATCAAATAAAAGTTAGTCCTTTTTCAAAGACTGTTCTCTTTCCATTATACTATTAAGGGCAAGAATAATCCATGTAGTTCTCACTTTCATAATACATTTTGAAGAAATACAGAGGAAGAAAAATAGGAACCAGGCAGTTTAAGGATGAAAAGGGATAGCATTTATATAGTTTGGAATGGATCCAAAGTCTCATGGGACCAATATGAATAAGAAACTTGATTCTGGGGGGAAAAAAAATTATAGGATTTGCCTTAGGCAAACCATCATGATTTATTATTAAATTACTTTTTTTTTTAACTGTAAGGGAACAAAAATGAACCTTATTTTTAAAAACCCATTATTCAGCATGAACAGATTTAGCATATTACTACAGATAGTTATATTTATTTAAAAAAAAAATTTCCTCTGACAGTCCCAAAATTGGTCATTTCTGGAAAAAGTCAAGTCTGTTCCTTCAATTGAAAAAAAAAGAAAAAAAAAAAAAACTTTGTCAGGGACTGAGTGGAGAAACTTATTTGTCATTGATTAGTGATGTACTGAGTAAATTTCATCTTCAAGTTATTATTCTTTCTAAAGTAAGTCTGGTCTTTATCAGTGGTTTGAAACTTTCCAGATAGAGGGCATAACTAGTTTTGTAAGAAACTGCACTTCTTTCTACCCTGTTATTTTAGTATTACTAAGGCAGTGTGTGCATAGTTTTTTTTTTAATATCAATTTATAGCTCTTTGTGTATTGATGAGGGTTTTTCAGGATTTAACCTTGATGTATTCAAAGCAATAGAAGGTGGTGACTGAAAAAGAGAGAACTGCCAAAATTAGTCAGCTTGTACATTAACAAGAATGAAATGAAACATAGTACAGAATTTAATCTATTTTGTTTTTTTTAATTTTTTAAATTTTTATTTATTTATTTTTATCTATTTTCTTACAGCTGACCAGATTTCAGTATTCTGGAACTTTAGGGAGAATGTAGGATTAAAAATAGGAAAATTTGAAATTGATTATTGGAGAAACAATTGGTGTTATAGACCTAAATGCACCTGTATTTCTTTTTTATTTTTTTATTTTTTAATATTTTATTTATTTGACAGACAGACAGAGATCACAAGTAGGCAGACAGGCAGGCAGAGAGAGAGGAGGAGCAGGCTCCCTGGTGAGCAGGGAGCCCGATGGGGGTTCGATACCTGAACCCTGGGATCATGACCTGAGCCGAAGGTGGAGGCTTTAACCCACTGAGCCACCCAGGCACCCCGGTATTTCTTAAAGATTTTATTTATTTATTTATTTATTTGACAGATCACAAGTAGGCAGAGAGACAGGCAGAGAGAGAGAGAGAGAGAGAGAGAGGAAGGGAAGCAGGCTCCCTAATGAGCAGAGAGCCTGATGCGGGGCTCGATCCCAGGACCACGGGATCATGACCCGAGCTGAAGGCAGAGGCTTCAACCCACTGAGCTACCCAGGCACCCCTGCATTTCTTTTTTAATGTTCAGAATAAAAGATTTATTCATTTCAAATCCTTGTTCTCGAAGTCACTCAGTCAACATGTTCCGCACGCCTGAATGTCCCGGTGGAGGCAGCTTCAGGTGTGTGCCTTTTACTGCCTTGCTTCACGGTCAGGAGGGTCCAGCGCTTGTTTTAATGTTTTGCTAGTGTCATCTTGAATTCTTAGAAATATTTGAGTGAGGGATCCCACATTTAAATTTTTCCCTGGGTCCCACAAGTTTTGTGCTAGGTACTAGGTATGTATGAAAAAACAGTGACATAGTTCCTATCCTCACATCATTTCTAGAAATAATAAAAGCATTATATAATGAACTGACAAGATGTTATTAGTTATTTGATAAGGAAAGTACAGAGTGAATGTTGTGAAGATGGACAGTTCAGAAGATCTATTATGCTCTTTAGAAAAAAAAAAGTGAAACACAAAATCTATTATCAAAATAACGGACATATACCTCTGCGTCTCCCCATTGCTTCAATCTTACCATGATGAGAGTTGAAATCCAGTGACTATGTGGTTCTTCACTTTAATTCTGCTGACCTTTATCTTTCAATAGTTAGTATACTTAAGGGAAATCCAGGACATCACAAGTCAGAACCATGTCTGTGGCTTCTTCTGTCCTTGACTCTGCAATTCTTATTCACAGTGCTTGATCTTGTGGTAAAATAAGGTTATAATCTGGGGTTGCAGTTTTAGTAATGTTCAAAAGATGAGTCAAAAAAAAGCACTATCATTAGTCCTTGTCATGTGAAGTCAAAAAATACCTTGTCCTTCATAGCTCAGGGGAAAGTCTGAGCATATCTGCATTTAGTGCTTAAACTGTTGGATTTTTAATACTGTGTTGGGTCTTTTCAGGTTGTTAAGGGAAAAAAGATACTCTCAACATGATGGAGGCCATGACTATTTGCTGCAGGAATAAACAAGAAAGCAAGCCCAGAAATCTTTCCAAAAACCTTGGCTTCCTGGTGCCCTGAAAACAACACTAAAGATAGGATCCCGTTTAGAGAATGTTGGTGTCAGGATTCAACTCTGCGTCTGTTGCTTAAGTTACTTCGCTGCATTTATGGTTCCAACCTATTGCTCTTTCCTGATGACAATCTTCATCTTTGAGTACCACATTGCTCTCTCTGAGGATTTTTGCATATTTTATATTCATAAAATCCACCAGAAGATAACAAATCTGATTAGAAAAGACTCACCAGGAAAGAAAAATCTCCTTTGATTATTTCCTCACTCTATCTGGCATGAACACAGGTTTCTAGAGAAAAATCCCACATTGGATCATCTCACAGTCTGCTGGCCATCACACAGAAAGCTGCCCTTGACTCAAATTCTAATCTCTAGTTCAAGCTAGGGTTCCAGGATCAGCTGGTCATAATGTGACAATCTCTACCCTTTGTTCAAAAGAGTCTCAGGGGTAATCATCCTCAGAATATCATTGATGCCTTACAAAAAAAAAAAATACACACACACATACATATATCTCCTAATTATTCTATGTGAGTTTTGGGGAGGGCAAAAACACTTGCATGTTTTTAAATTTCCATAGTAGAGCAAAAGGCCATCTCTTACTATTGCTCAATGTGTGGATGTACTGGTACATATGTGAGTATATATTTGGGTTGCAGGGAGTTGGAGGAAGGGGCTGAGGGCATGAATGCTAGGGGAAGGAAAAATCAAAATACTATTTGATCGGAAACAATTGGAAATTGTTTTTCGAAATTGGAAATTCCAATTTAATGTCCAGAAAGAGAATCAGTAAATGTCTCATATTCCTTAGAGACACTAGAAAGAGTAAGAAAAGCAAATACTGAAGATTGGACTTCTGAACTCCACAAGGCTATCTGCTAAGACATGACCTAAACCACTGTATTTGCATGTATTTAGCAATCTAATACCCTCAGGTTCTGGAGGTAAGATTTTTCACCAGAGGAAAGACAGAAAGGTAAAGTGATTTGTCCCCACAGGTTTCATAAAATCTGAAGATATAAATAAAGGAAGACTATTTTTAAGTCTATGGAATTCAATGGATGAAAAATGAACTTTCACTTACATACTTGTATGCAAGAAGTTAAGAATATATTATCTAAGTAGATCTGAACATAGGAAGGTTAAGAGCTGAAGCAATATTTGAGTCATTCAGGTTATGATGTTTTTCTCCAAGCACATAGCTTATAAAAAAAGATCTTGCTATTTTTGAACTGTCCGGATCTTCATTCTCTCCCAGCCTCAGTTGGTGTTTGTAACCTGCAACTCTCAGAGCTAGTCTTATTTCTTCCAAACAAGCTCATCATCAAAGTATAGAAGACAAACTTTCTGGAAAACACACTAAACCTTTAACCACACAGGCAGCATTTCCACTCCAACCATAACTTTATCAGTTAAACTAAAACGTGGTGACAATTCTATTTAAATAAAAGCTCCGGAGTTTCATCTCAAGTGTCAACAATTCTAACATCAAGGTAAAGCAATATCCTGTGTCGTCATATTTTGTCTCTGTTAGATAAACTATGACTCTTAAGCGTGTTCATGGGACAACTGATATAAACAGACAGTTGACCCAGATGAAATACAGCAAAAGTGGAATAACTTATTTTTCATTCCCCCTGATCTCCTAGGCTTTAGAGAAAACCATGTACTGTCCTACCCATCCATTTTCTCTACTGCCAACTCATTCTCCCACTACCAGACTCACTCTCATGTTATTAAATCCCATGGTTCTCTCTAAAGTATGCATGTAATCCTAATATGGGGGTAGAGAATTGTACAAGTATAGAAAATCGATCTCTTGTCTGAATATATGAGCAGGTAAAATGCCTGACACACCCAGAGACAGCTGAAATTTTGGATATCCTTAGTTGACAATTTTCAGGGTAGAAAAGAATACGTTTAACAACCATTGTTAGCTCTTGGTGAGGAAGGCTATTGACTGTGAATCAGAAATTTTCCACTTGAGCTGGATTTAATTTTAACAGGAGTCAAATTCTAGAAATGATTTGGAATATGAAGGAGTATTGTCTATGTTTATAGTTACACAAATTTCACTGTTTTACATTAATCAAGTCCTAAAGACAATCAGGTAAACATCTCTAAAGTCAAACATGGAGGCCAAGAGGCCCTTTCTCAGAGTTTGAGGAAATGACAAAGTCAAAATTACTAGTGCTTCCATAACCTAGTATCCTAAGGTCTGTGTTTTAAATGACAATTTGTATGTTAAATTCTAAGTGTACACCAAAGGTTTACATTAAGTTTAGTAAAATTCACTTTATTTTTAATATCCGTATATGATTTTTTTTAAAGATTTTATTTATTTATTTTACAGAGAGAGATCACAAGTAGACAGAGAGGCAGGCAGAGAGAGAGAGGGAAGCAGGCTCCCCACTGAGCAGAGAGCCTGATGCGGGGCTGGATCCCAGGGATCATGACCTGAGCCAAAGGCAAAGGCTTAACCCACTGAGCCATCCAGGTGTGCCATCTTTTGCCTTTTAAAATAGTGTCCACATTTTAGACGAGTTTTACATTCTCTAAACAGATGAGATTTCTTACAAAAGATTTTATTAAGATACACAATGTTTAATTTAATTATGCACCCAACTACCTCAAGATTTTGGCATTAAGATTTTCCACTAAGTAGTTGAAGAGAGTCTCAAGAAATGGTATTTTCTCTGTCATATTATGGCTTTTACTTTTATCATAAATGTGAAAAATTAAGTTAATAAATTCATAAAGTCTACATGATTAATTTCTATAATCTTAGATTCTATGGTATTAAAAATATGTTTTTAAATTTTCCCTCCCTAATTTTCTTTCTTCTACTAAATAATAATGTTTCCTTTCCATTGACACAGTATGTTTTCTTTATTTGCTGGAAATATTGCATATAATTATCTAATTTCTCTCAAACTGTCAAGAATTACTTTTCTCTATTTCTGAGTATTTTTTAGCCTTAAGTTCTAATAAACCTAGAGGATGCCCATGAACTTTTTGGACATGAAATAAAGTCATTACTCCATGAGTTAGTTGAAAGAAGGGTATCTAAGTGGATCCTTCCACCACTGTTGAAAACCGAAGGGCACTTCCAATATTTCTGACAATGAAGTTGTAAATCTGTGGGAAGAAAGTATGGGAGGGTGTGAATGGTGAGTATGGGCAAAGGGCAGCTGGAAGAATGAGGCCAATAACAAAGAATGAATTAAAGCATTGGGGTGGTTTTCTTCACTCATTCATGGTATGTTTGTGGTAGTTAATTTCTGTGGTACAATCAGTACTACAGTAAAGTTAAACTTGATGAAAGTTACCAAGCGCGTTTAACATTGCCATTTGCCGTTCTTGTACTTCAGTTCCACAAGACACTGTCAGTGTGCTTCGTTAATAAACTGACTGGTAAAGTTCGTGACATTATAAGGAAATAACTTGTTGAGTGCCTGCTATGGTTGTAGATGCTAGACAAACATCATTGAATAAGAGAGATTTCCTGCCCTCAAGAAGTTGACATTTTTGTGGGACCAGGAGATAATAAACACAAAAACAAAAAGTAAAGAATTTAAAAGAAATAGAGACAAACTTAAAGATAGGTCTTATAGTTAACATACTCTTGTGTTCTTACGGTTCATTGAACTTATTTTCAAAACAACCTAAATATCCCAAATGAGTTCATTAGTTATGATATGAGTAAAATAAATTACTCAGTTGGAAATAGGGTATAAAGTACAGTCTACTAAGTTTCTGATCCTTTGTAGCATGTTAACAATTTGCTAGAGTTCTAGCCTAACATGTATCTCTAAAAATGTAATAAAAAATGTATGTGAAAATGTTTGATAAGCACCCTTCTTTGGTCAAGAAGTAGATTGGAGTGCCTGGGTGGCTCAATCAGTTAAGTGCCTGCCTTCAGCTAAGGTCATGAACCCCAGATCCTGGAATTGAGCCCCACTGCTTGGTTCTCTGCTCTGCAGGAAGCCTGCTTCTCCCTCTCCCTCTGCCCCTCCTTCTAGCTCCTGCTTCTGTCTCTACTGCCTTCTCTCTCTCTCTCTTAAATAAAAATAAAAAATTTAAACAAAAAGCAATGGATTAAATGATGTGGCAAAAATATGCTTTTACTAACTTGAACAATGGTTCAAATTAGACTAAAAAGGGGAAAAGAAATATAAAATAGAAACTTCAAAAAGTACAAAAGTAAAATTTAAATAATTATGAAATGAGAACAGAAAAGGGGAAAAGGCTTAGAAAAACTTTCAAGGGCATGAATTTGGCAATGCTTTAATTGTAAAATATGATTAATGAATATGACAGAATTTGGAGAACTTAAAAGTACAAATTGTTTACAGTCCTAGTCCAGGCATAACTGCTGGCTAAATCTGTAACTGTTGAAGATTTCTCCACTGTTTTCTTACTTAATCTTCAGCCAAGTATCCATTTCCTTTTGCTCTTAAGGCCAGATTAATGACATTTTAATTTTTACATTATCTCTTTTCTCTCCTACCTACAGTTTTAGGAGCAACTTTATCTAGCCACAAATTAGAATTGAAAGTAGTCAATGGGAAAAGAGCGATAAACCAAGGAAGATAATTGCCAATATTACTGCAGATGCCCATACTATGTTAAGTATCTGAAGTACTGTCTCTTATCAATATGTGTGCTTATTTCTTCCTTTTCTACCTCACTAGAATGTAAGTTCCATGAGATCCACATCCTCCTCTATTTTGTTCAACACCTTATCCCCCAGGACTGTTCAGAGTGCAGAGCACACAGTAAATGTTCAAGAAATATTTGTTCAACAAACAAATCCAAAACTGAAACACTGTTTAAAAAATACACTTAAATTCTAACTTAAATTCCTTCTGTGCTACAACTTAAAATTTTTTCTCTGGTTAGCCTCTACTGGAGAGAGAAACATTAGTTTATCATAATAAAATAAATGATTCCTTAATATTTTGGTAATGGACTTAAAGCCCACATTGAAGATATGTATGGGTCAGTACATGTATGTTTGTCTGTTAATGTCAACATTATCTCAACCTAGAGATTTTTGATAACCATATCTTTTTTGAGGATATTGTAATGGTCACAGAAGACTGGGGTCCTTGTTTGGTGTATGGCATTTTTTACTTGTTTCCATCTCCACATGTTTTGAAAAGATTTCAGGCAAGTTCATGGATCTACTGGTATGTTTGTTCTTCTTATTATTAAATTCTCAAATTACCTCACATATTGCTAGGCCCATCAAAGATCCTGAATACATGTGAGAGATTAGACTGTTAACTCAGAAAAATTTCTCACCTGCTTAATGACAGTCATGGAAAATGATGAGAAAAACTTCTAGGGTTTGGCTGTGGTGCTTATATTGACTTTATACCTTCTAAAGTCTCTCACATACACTTGTCACTCCTGAATCATCATTAATGGTCTTATGGGGTCTTGTCGTACCTACTGCTTAATTCTGGCTAACATCAGACACTGTGGGAGAAAAATTTGTCCTTCTAAAATATTGCATCATTTCTAAAGCTCCAAAAGAAACATAATAACATTTCATCAAGCATAAAATGTCCAACTAGGGAATGACTTGGTCATTTTAAGCTTACCAAGTATCTCATATGTAGGATTTAAGGTTACACTGTTTGCAAAAAATGTACCTTAACTTCAGAAGCTTTCATGAACGTCCCATTGTCAATATTGCAATTTTGCCTGCTTCTGGTATGCTCAGCAATTTACAAGCAAATATATGCATAATGATGGTACATGGAAATCAACATGACCTTCAGCCAGCTAGCCAAACCAGTCTCTAGATTAAAATCTGTAGAAATCATAATAATTTAAGACATTATAGAGAATAATAGTTCTAAAATGGAACAGTTATGTAGCAGTTGTGAAAAAGAACTAGGAATTTTTCATTCTAGAGTCTGTATTTTAAAGATGTCGACAGCCAGGATATCAAAACAAACCATTTGTGTTATGTCTCCTGTGTCTATTCAAAATGAAAAGTTCAAGGAAATTTGCCAGGTATTTTAAATAAACACTGCTGGTTAATGTCCTTATACCAGAACAAGCAAAAGCTCAAGACTCTATTTCTGGCAGGTAGAAAATGCTTTTCATATCCAAAAAGGTAAATTCACATACATAAATTACAACTTTTCTCATTAAAATATTTGAGTTAAAAAGTCCTCAAGAACAATACATGAGTGGCCATCTGAGAACAAAAGAAACTGTTTTTTTTTTCCTTTGTGTTAAGACACCACTAGTATTATATAATGTTCCAAAAGTAAATCAAGATCTTAAAAATATCAAGCTGCAGTGCGCCATGCCCTGTATCTCTGCTATAGAATGAACAGGAAGGGTGTGTGATAAATATATCATGTCCTGACTGAACTCCAAGCACCAATATGTGAAGTGTTATGTGAATATTATTTTATTCCAACAGTATCACAGCCACCTCAGGATCATTCCCACTTTATAGATCTAGACACTGAGGCTTGAGGGACTCCTGGGTGGCTCAGTTGGTTAAGCATCTGCCTTCAGCTCAGGTCGTGATCCCAGAGTCCTGGGATTGAGTCTTGCATTGGGCTCCTTGCTAAGTGGGGAGCCTGCTTCCTCCCTCTGCCTGCTGCTTCCCTTGCTTGTGTTCTCTCTCTCTCTCTCTCTCTGGCAAGTAAAAGAAAGAAAGAGAGAGGGAGAGAAAGAGAGACAAAAAGGAAGGAAGGAAGGGAGAAAGGAAGAAAGAAAGAAAGAGGAAAAGGAAGGAAGAACGAAAGAAAGGAAGAAAGAACGAACCTGAAGCTTAAAGAAATCAACCATGCAGCAGTAAGAGGTAATATTTGAGTCTACCACTGTCTGAAGGAGGCTCTTGTCCTCTCTACTTCCTGCCCCTTTCCAAAGTTGTGTGTGGTTAATTATTGGGTTAACAGTTTTCTTATTGAACTCATTGGTGCTGCATGGTTCATCATTATTCACCTCTTAATCTCCTCTTCCAAAATCTGAATTTCCTCAGAGCAAGTTCTGTATCTTATTTATTTCCACAGTCCCGGTACGGTTCTTGGTCTCGTCCATCTTGAAAGCAGGTACTCACTGGCAGCTGAAATGAACTGAAAGAATCTATTGATCTCAGAGCCTATAACAGTTTTCTGAATTCAAAAGCAGATCAAGTTAATACTTTGTTAAATAACTTTTTATAACTTCCACATGATAGTCTTCAAAATTAGGCAACAAAATTAACCTTTCAAAAGCAGCAAAATAATGAAAGAAGGACAAGTGGGGATTCGATACACACACATGCATACACATGACAGGAATCTTTTCCTTTTGATAACAAAGGAATATTTTTAAGCTGGTTGCAAATTTGATAGCATTATTTTCACTAAAAGGTACATTTAAAGCTCCTTGAAGAATAATAGAATATTTTGATAGCTATGCAGCCAAGTGTACAAAGCTGTACTTCATTTCTAGTAAGCTGTTGCTCTCAAGTACAAAACATGAGAGAAACTGGCCATTATTCAGCAATTAATTTTGCCACTCCTGCTGCTTAAGCCAGATGTCTTTTCTGAAGCAGTAATTTTCCTTTAAGAGAGCATTCTCTGAAATTTAATTCAGTATTTCGTAAGCGTGGCCCTTGTCATTACTTGGCTTGCTTGTTAAATGGGACGATTCTTGGGCTCCTCCTCCGGCCTGGTGAATCAGAATCTTAAGCCACACTCAGAAATCTCTTTGACAAGTTGCCTCCGTGATCTTGAGGCCAGGACATTTGAAAATCACTCTGGTCTAACATGATAAAATCTCCTCCTTCCAGGGTTTTCCTGTGTTCTGGGGTCTGCACTCCCCTGTCTGCTGCAGAAGGGCTCAACTTTAACAACCTGAATGTAGTCTCAAATTACAACCTAAGGGTGGGCTTTCAAATTACTGCAGGCTGCTGTTGTTTCCATTGGAATGTTTGAAACCATGGAGCAAGTTAATTCCATCTCCAGATACTTGGGTGAAAATTTTAAAGAATAATATTCCACTGGCACTATCTCTGGAACCTAGATATATATACGTATATACACACACACACACATATATATAAATCTTACCAACTGCTACCGTATCAAAGCCCTAATACAACCTAGATATTCAGCCTGTTTTAGCCCCAAACTGAAGCTGCTGGACCCCACCATTCTTCTTTTGTCTGTTTTTCTGGGTCACCAAATGATCCTGACATCATGATGTCACTTCTTGTCCACTAACTTCACTGCTAATACCCGTTCTGCTAATGTTTTCTCCATAGATCCCTCTGGCCACCTTCCTGCCTTCACTGAAATGCTTCTCCCCTGATGACCTGTCTTCTACCACAGACTACCTAGAGCAGAGGCAGCTCATTCAACCACATTCAGACTCTACAGATCATGTCAACCTTCCCCTCCCTTCTCTCTCCTTGGAGGTTCATGTTATCTGGCTCAGGAATATTTTTCTCCTCAAATGCCTCTTATAAGGCATTTGAGTGTTACTCATTCATATGAATAAAGTGTACTCATTCATATGAATCATTCATTCATTCATTCAGTAATGTTTATTGAGTGTTTAACGTGTCAGGTGCAGGGGAAAAAAGATAAATGATGGACTGATAAAGGAGATATATTTTAAAGAAATACTTATATTGTGTTTAAGTGTTATTATAATAATACAGACTATATGAAGAAATACCCCTAGTTCAGATGTCTTTTTCAACTTTCTGAAAGCAACTGAAACATCTAAAACCAAAATTGTCAATACTTTCCCCTAAACTTCTTCCGCTGGATTCCATATCTCTCATCATCACAAGTCATGCAGATCCCTGAATTAGAAAATGCAGTGCAAGGATAGAAGCCTGACTTGTGATGATGAGAGATATGGAATCCATAAGTGCATGAAGTGTGGAAATGGTAGAAACCGGCAAACTGAAAGTCACAGCTGCATTTTTAGGAGATAGTCACTGCTCCCTTTTCTAACAATTACTGCAACTTAAGAATAAAGGCTCAATGTTGCTACCTCTTCTGATTTTTAATAAGAACCTGGGAATCCAGATTTTTGTGAGCAATGTCTTATGTTTTCTAACATCGTGCAGCCAATGTATGCTAAAAGCTCTGGGTGAAAGGTTGTTAGGAAGCAGTACAGACATAACATGTTAAAGTTACCCACCCCAGGGACCGCTTATTAATTATAAAAGGAAAAAGGCAGCTTCACAATGGAGAAGTCTGACGTAGATCACCTTGAGCAAGGGATTAAACTTAACATCACCAACAGTAAGAGGACAAACTGGAACTATGTGCCCCTGTTACAATTCAGTGGGAAGTATACTACAGTCTGAGAAAGGTTTAACCTGAGGAAAGCGGGTTTAAACTGAGGAAACAACCCAACAAATTAAGATTGAGGGACAAACTGTAAAACACTTGACTGGAACTCATCGTGAATACCACATGTCACAAAAGACCAATTTGAGACAAAGTTTCACATTAAGAGAGACAAAAGAGTCATGACAACTAAATGCAACCGGCGATCATTACACACATCTTGGATTTAAAACACACACACGACATTGCTGGGCAATTGGGAAGTTCGAATACGGAGAGTGGAGAAGCCAATGTTATGATATCATATTAAATTTCTTGAGTTGGATATTAATTTGGAGATTTTTCCTGGGAGAACATCCTTTTTCTTAGAACATTTTTGGTGGAGTACTTAGGAGTAAGGTGACCTCATGTTTACAACTGAGTTCAATTGACTCAGGGAAAAAAAAAAAATGAAAATTAAATGTAGCAAAACTAACAGTTGATGAATAGCGGATACATATGGGTCCTTGAACAATTATGTCTTTGAACAATTTTTTTTTCAAATTAAAAAGTACCTAAAATCAAAACAAACAAACAAACAAAATCACTCTTCTGGACCACTCTCCCCGACCCTGACAAATCTCCAGATTTGTGAGCCTGCTGAGAGGCAGTTAGCCTACAGAGCAACACTAGTCTGCATTTGGTTTAAAAGACATCCCCTCTGCTTTCTCATTTCCAGTCTCATTCTCACACTGAAATTTCTCCATCACCTGCTCACCACTCCCAGTCTTGTAATCCCCACTTTTCAACCCTCTTCTCTGTGCTAATAATTTCTAATTTGCTCTACCACAGCTCTCCATCTCCTGCCGATCCATATTCTGTACCCATGTCTTTTTCTAAAACACAATCTACCTAATCATCTCCTGCTCTCCAGTAACTGGAAGTCTAAGCTACTAGTAAAAGGACCATCACAGTGTCTCTAGGCTGCACACCTTCTCCCCTCTTTTCCCTAATATTCTCTACTCATGACCCCAAACCACTTACAAGTCTCAAATACACCACCCAATCATACTCCCTTGCTCAAATTACTCCCTTCACTACAGTGATTTGCCTTCCTTTATTAGTCTAGCGAAATCCAATTCAGCTTTCGAGGCCCCAGTTAAAAATCAACTTCCCTGAGTATCACCTGTCTCCTCTGAAAGAACGAAGAGGTTCTTCCTGTGTTCCCATCTATGTGCTATTGTACTGTGGTCCCTAATATGTCTCTGTCTTCCCCCTTCAAACTGTATGTTTCTTGAGAACACACCCAGGCCTAGAATAATGCCCAGTGCTTGGGAAACTGCAAACATTGATGAACTTGATTGACTTCTTAAAATTGCTGTATTCAGCTTGTTTTGATTTCAGGACTTTCTCTGAAAAAACTTACCTACTCAGAAAAGGTCGAAGCTGGGTACCCTGTCAGAAGTAACTAAGCATTAGAAGGAAGGTAATCGAAAACCAATTGACAAAGTGTTACATGGAGAATTACTTGCTTCAAAAGCAAAATTAAGTTTCTGGGCCTAGTTTAGATGAGGAGCAGTTAAATTCCAGCACTGAGGCCTTCAAAAACATGACAGAAGAATTCCACTGCCGTGAGGTGTTAAAGGCTTATCTTCCCAGCTTCCAAATGTCTGTGCTCTTGAGAACTCCGTTCCTTGAGAAATTCTAAACGCATTACCATAGCCTTTTCAATGTAAGGATCTGTTTCCTGTAACTCTGTGCCTCCTTTCAATTAAGATCAAACGGAATTTAACATTAAGCGGAGCCAACACTCTTTCTCAAGCTAATGTTAATTATAACTTTGGTGGATGCCTCGAAGCTTATTCTCAGCCTATCTGATTTTATGAACAGACAGGGGCAAAGCTTCAAGGAGCCTGAGTATTCTGCCTCTATTATTATCGTGTTTGCCTTTAATAATGCATCGAAATTTTTTCTTCCCAGGAAGCCTTCCTGTTAAGTGTTTCTGATATTGAAAACATTAATCCATTCTTGAAGCTAGGAATAAGATTCCCTTTATTCACTTCTATTATGTTCTTTGAGGAATTAAAAAAAAAAAAACAAACCTCGAATATTTTATTTTTACATATCTAATGTGAAATTTGCTACCTTAAAGATAGAATATTGAAAAAGGAGAATAACCATCTCTGGACTGGCCTTCAGAATAAGATGTGATGCCCTAAGTGAAGGTCATTGACACGCCTCAAAGGTGGAAACACACAAGAGTCAACATACCTATTATTTCCTTACACTAGAGTTTGCAAAGAGGTGGGTGACTGATGTTAGGTTTGCCTGATAAAGTAAAGATAAACGGACATACAAATTCAAATGTAACTAGAGGTCCAGTATTTTTATTTGCTAGACCTGGCAACTGTAACTATAGGCTGGTTTTATGTAGTAAATATATGGTTTTTTAAAAAATCCAGATATCAATTTAAAAATAAAAATAAAAAGAGCAACAGCAGGCTCACATTGCTGTATTATATCAGCTGGAGCTGAGTATGTGTTGCCCCTTTTACAGATGATCATTTAAATTGCTCTCTGGTTCAATGCAGTCACCACCTGCCCCATTGCTGGATCCTGCAGGCATGAGTTTTCAATCCCCGTCTAGTCCACTCTTTATGGTTACAAACTATGTGTTTGCATATATTCACCAACAGTGACCCCTGCACAGGGTGGGCAACAGACCATGTCCAAATTCCAATTGAGGAGGAAATTTTATTAGAAGGGTATGTATTTGTTCTGACTATACACTGTGGCATCCCACCACTTAAATCTTAAAAATACAAGTTGTTTTTCACATACTCTATAGTTCTTGCTTTTTTTCCAGAACCTCCAATCAGTTCAGTCTCAGCTCTAAGCATTTAAGGTAAGCTAGCATGCCACAGTGGAAAAAGTAGTGGATTTTAAATGAGAATGGTGAGCCTTTTTGCCCCTGCTCAATACCTGTAACAATCATGTGATTTTGGAAGGTTATTTCATGTCTCAACATCTCAGTTTTTCCATCTGAAAAATACAGATGTTAGACAAAAAAACTACAATGGCTTACAGTCTATATTACTGTTAATAATAGGTAAGTCTATGAAGTTAGTTTACAGGCAAATCTCTCTAAAACCCTAAAATCAGGACATCACCTCCTGAGGTAAACAGTTAAGCAACTTTCCCATATTACTGTGAAGTTTTATGATATTGGAAAACATTCATCTATTGTCAGACTTGCATAGCATCACTGCAGATTGCTAGGAGACAGTAAATGTTTTTACAAGCAAAAAGCCTTCACTTTTTCCTTCACCAGTAATTTTCCTACTGCTATCTCCTGCAAAAAAAAAAAAAAAAGTTTTTGCACAGCTACTGGTCCATATTTCTTTTATTGATTCAGAGCAATAGATATACCTTTTAAAGATCTAAGTTGAAGAAAAGGATAAAACTGTTTATAATCATTTAATTCCTTTAGCAGAACGGAAAGGGACTGTGTAGACAAAGCTCGAAATAAAATAGTGCCCTTGAAGAGTTATCCCTAGCAGAGGTCTGGTTGACCTGGACCTACCTAAAACAGCGGGTTTTCAAAAAGCAAGAAGGTGAAACTGTCCTCCAGACTATAGAGACAAGACCACACCTGAACACACCCACTCTCTCTGAAAGGATTAAACACTTACCTCATTATAAAAACTTCCCTTTATGCAAACTAACCAAATTGCCTCAACCTTAGAGCAACACAATTAACACTTTCTCAATAGATGCACTTATCTCTGCTTACTGCTTCTTTCTCAGTTCCTATAATCATAAATCTTTGCTTCTCAAAAAAGACAATGTTAATCTTATCCTCATTCCCACAATTAACTTCCACATTTAAATTATTCTGCCGTAAAAACTAAAGGGTGAGCTAGACAAGTGGCATCCTGGAGAGAGAATTGTTAGCCATGGGACCGGTAAAACACTTCTAGTTTACTAAATTGCTGTCTTTATATACATAAAAAAAAAAGATAATAATCCACTGTTATACTGGTAATTATACAGAATTAAAAGGCACCAAAGTCATTAAGGTGAAATGGGAGAGCACAATAGAAGATGTGATCAAAATTTACAAAAAAATTCAAGACTTTGCAATGACTTTATTCTGCCTATTATTATTTAGTTTAAAAAAATGGCAGAAAATATAAACTATTCCAACTATTTGTTTCTTAAGGTAGATTATGTGCGCAATATTACTTATTATTTAGCTCTTTAAAAAGTTGCATAGATAAAAATTTAGTTATGATATTATTTTAAACTAATAAAGGGAATAGTGCGATTATGCCTTGCAAATATATAAAATTATTCAGAAACAATGGAGCATTCTAAACTCAACCTCAATCTACCTCACCTCTTTTAATACATGTTTGACCACTTTTCAATGAAATATAATAAGCAAATTAAAAAAATCTATCATCTCAATAGCATAAAGACACCAGGTCAATGCACTGTCATTCCATCATCAGTGTATAAACAAGTCAGTAAATATTAACTTTATATTGTATTTGCATATCTGGTAGTCAACCAAGAAATGCCTTGCAAAAATAACAAAAATTCTAATTAACAAAGGTTAGAAAAAAAGTGTTTGATTACATTAGAGCAACTCAATTAAGAGAAAAATTTAACAAAGATGCTAGAAGTTCTATTTACCATATATATTATGGTGGTATAGATCCTCAAAAGGCAATACTAAAGAAAATGACTTTATATAATGTTTTACGAAGACCCTTTCTAACCCATTCTTTTACTGAAAAAAAAAAAAGAAAAAAATTTTTTGTATTGTGTAAGAAAGAACTGTGACTGCTTTGAGATAACATAGAAGCAATTATACACACACATACACACTCTAAGAACACCGTTTGTCACAGAACAAAAAAATTTTAGGGGTCTCTAGCTGGCTCAGTCAATAGGCATGCAACTCTTGATCTTAGAGTCATGGGACCATGAGTTGGAGTCCCAGGTTGGGTGTGGAGATTACTTAAAAAAAACTTTTTTTAGTGCCACCAGTAATTATTTCAATTTTGGTTTGTACAAAGACATGGCAGGAGGAAAAAGGCAGATGAGCAAATACTTTTTCCATAAAAATCTCTCTCATGAAAGCACAAATAAATGTTCCACGTTATATTGAAACATATTGTCTTTTGGACAATCTAAACAGCAATCCAAATTCTGACCTTTTTAAATTTGATAAAGAAATGCACAAACACCACAAGAATTTAAAATGGCAAAATTGTCAGCTTTTCAAGAGATTTTATAGGCTTTATCTTCATAAGACTATACCACAACATATTATTTTTTGTTAATTGTGAGTAGGAAATTAAAAAAATAGATATACTTAGTTGTGGGACTCATTCTTATACAATTGTCCAGTTTTAACACCTTTAAGTCACATAATTATACATTTCAAATACATCTAGAAAGTAAAACATATAGCTTTGTCAATTTTTTATTATTATATTCTTATGAGAAAATTAAGGGGTTTATCCATGACTGAAAATATTTGCCATTGGTTTCCACGTTTTTTTTTTTTAAGATTGTAAGGGCCTATTCAACCAGAGCGTCCCCACCCTGGTTGAACTGCCATTTTGCTATAAAGCTTAAATTGACTTTGCCCCCCTCCCCCCTAGGGGAACTTATTTAAAAGCAAGTCCGGGAAACCAGTCCCAGGTAACAAAAGTCCAAGTACAAGGGTGGGTCAGGCCAGGTGGAGGTATTCCATCAGTGGGGGTGCATACTGTCTCCTAGCTACCAAGGAGTATGGGCCCCCACCCTTTGGGAGCCTTTTGGTGCCCATCCTAACCAAGGTGTGATAGGTTCAAATGTCTACTAGGGTAAATTTTAATTCAATTGGTTGCCTAGCATCACTGTGGAGTTTCCTGTGTGTGTGTTACAATCTCATTGGCCACCTGTGTGTGGCCAGGCCCAACCACATGGCCTTTATTCTATAAAAGTTAGTCTGGAAAGTAGGGAGGGGTAGTCTTCTCTGTAGGGGTGGCCCCGTCTGGTCTGTTTGAGCTCAGTCTGATTCCTGATGCTTGGCACGAAATAAAGCTTTGCTTGACCTTCGCTTTGTATCAGTCTCGCTCCTTTAATCACGAACCCATTATTGGGGTGTGCAATTTTGGGGGGACCCAACAAGATTTTATTTATTTATTTTACAGACAGAGATCACAAGTAGGCAGAGAGGCAGGCAGAGAGAGAGGAAGGGAAGCAGGCTCCCTGCTGAGCAGAGAGCCCGTGAAGGCCCCCCTCCACTGTGTTTTAAATAGTGTGTGAAGCACTGAAAATTCGGATACAAGCAGAGTACTTGCCCTCAATTTTTGATCCTTAATTTACAGAGAAAAAAACTGCCTCTATGAGTCCAAGAGTAATACAGAAATTTCATCTTCAGCAACCAGGATAACATTCATGCTGAATACTGGAGATAACTTGGAAGAGAAGGCAAAACGAAAATTATTTAGAAAAAAAAAAAAACTACAGAGAAAAAAAGGAGAGGACAAAAAGAGAATCCATGCTGATAGGAATGTTGAGAGCTACTGTTGTAAGAAAAGAAGAATGGTTTTGCTAATGATGCTTTATTAAGGTTAATATGTTTAGAAAGAAAAGTCAAAATCTTGGTTTTCTAACTATGGAAAAGCAATGATGATAAATACAAGATGAGATGTCCAGGAAAGTCAAAAGATTAGAATCAGACCAAAGGATGTGTTCTGTTGTAGCAGGTTTAGGCTTCCTTCTCACCCTATAATTCATGTTGAATAGTGAGTGCAGTGAGATCATCTTGGTAATTCATGATGGTGGGGCAAGAAGAATTGGCACAGTTCCCATATGAGTAATGAATGCTAAGTGTGTGAATATAGTTACCAGTCTGTGATACAGTGAGAAAATTTTTAAATTTAAAATTACACATGAAAGAACAATTCTTACAGAAATGGCAAAGAAAAAGTCAATTAACATATAATAGTATATATTTGTTTCTACAGTTTCACCAGCAAAATTCTGGTAAAAATTTTTATCAATTACACAAGCATATAAAAATTTCTCAAATAAGAGTGGTCTCCCTGAAAGTTGCTTGGGGCAGGGGCAATTACTTTAATTAGGCTTCCATATTCTAAAATGTGATCCTAGAAATAAATCCTTAATGAATCTGAAATTGAGGAGCCACAGATGATTGGGTTAGCTAACTCTAAAGAGACTGAGGTATAACCTTGGGGACATGGATTTGTGTATGTATTTATATTTTGGAACCAGTAAATTCATGTATCATAGCTATAGTATTTTCATGTAGGCTGGTCTCCATGGTAAGTCAGTCTATGATTGGATCATTGAACATGAAAAGGGAATCAGTTTTGTGATTGAAATATTTAATGGCACTGAGTCCTGGGTCCTACATGTAGTGAGTCCTTCATTTATACCAAAGGGATGAGATATTTGACTCAAGACTTTCACCATATTTGCCATGTCAATATCAGACTTACTGAAATTTTGTTTTCTGTTTTCTTGCTAAAAATCTCTTTTCTGCTTGAGCTTTCCATACATTTTACCTTTGATTGGGTTTGAGTTTCCTAAACACTGCAGTGAGAATGTTTACATCAGAATGCTTTGTTGGGGCTCTGGGTTCTTCCAATGTTTTTAGTTAGAAATTTAAACCATCTTTGGTTCCTCCCACAGATAACTAATCTTATTGAATAATTGTAGATTTTACTAGTTTAACTCTTCCAAGTCACCTTCTTTCCCTAATTTCCAAGGACTTGGAATAGCACAGCTGCTTTCCCGGTTCCACTTACAAACTTTATTTTTGGTCACACAGCAACTTTGCAAGTGTGATTTGATTGGGAAAAAAAGTGTACACTTTATATCATTTAATTAACAAAAATATGCAACTTTTTGCACTATGCTACAAAAATATCTGTGTAACTCCTAAACCAATGTATCTATATAATGCAAAGTAATAAAAATGTAAATATTAATAACTAAAAGTATATCAATCCATAAAGCAAATAGTGGTACCATTTTTGACCGGTGGAACTCAAGCTGAGAAGCAGATTTGGGGGAAATATGATTAATTTGATAATTGATCAATTGATAATAATATGAACATTATTCTGTTTTGCATTCCTGTGAAATATCCAAGTATTTTCCAGAGACAGTTATGAATTCAAAGAAGGGAGTTAATTGATAGTGGCATATACATCTCAAGGATCAAGCAAGAATAGAAAAATGTTTCTTGAGTATAACAGTTTATATCACTGATGACTACATGAGAATGGTTTCTCTTGGACAAGCTGCGGAAACAAGATTTCAGTGGGTAAAAGAGTAAAGTAGGACATGTTTAAACAGATACAGAGGAGATAGTTTCAAGAAGTTTGTCTGTGAAGGGGAGAAAAGAGAGGACCAGGTTGTTGCTAGACAGAAGCTGAGGTAACAGAGGTTTCTTTTTGTGTTGTTTATTTTGTGTTTTTATGGGAGAAACTTGGGCATGTTTAAATGATGAATGAAAGCCTAAAAAAAAGAAGAGGTTGATATTATATGCAGTATCTTACAAATATTTACACAGATTAAACACATTGATGTCATTTTATTCATTACCCAAATTTAAAAATTGTGATATTTTCTGAGGATTAGTTTAAAAAGAAAAAAAAAAAAAGTCAGCCATGAGTGTGATAAACTCAGGAGAGTCACACACAGAGGCTCAAGAGTTATACCTGGTGTTGTTTAATTGTGCCAGCAGCAGATCACTGTGTCATCTGTAGGTGCGACTGTGGGCTTCTCTCAACTTGTGGAGCTTGATGAATGCCCAGGGTCAGGAGGAGCTCTGTACTGGCTGTAGAAGCGTTCTTTCCTCTCAGTTTGTTCTGTGTGCCAAGATGACTTCCATCCACCTTGGAAAGTTATCCATAAAAGCCTTTGACTTTGTGCCTTTGTTTCTCTAAACAGCTACCCATACTTAAAGCTCCAAACCCAAATATATGAAATGGCTCAAAGGAAACAGAATTCAAGAACAGCTAACTCCAAGTCAGATTACAACTTTGGAAGAAGAAGTCATGCAAAAACTTTGAAAAGAAAGTGTTAAAAAAGAGAGAGAGGGAAAGTTAATAATGTGGTAAAACTGCAAAGCCTGTGCTCAGTTCATAACATTTTTGTATTTGAAAGCTTCTGAAAAGCTGAGAATGGTTCATCATAGGTGAAGCTGTGACTGTAAGTGAAAACTGAAAAAAATTCTGTCTAGTTTCAAAAATAAGTATATATTCAACTTGTTAAAGATAATAAAATTTGTTTTAATAAAATGAAATCTTAGGAGGAACAATTGAAGGGGCACGAGTTAAAAAAGATATCATAGGTCCAAAATGGAGTCACCTGTGTTAGGTCCCATGCCAGCAAACCAAGACTTAATGGTTAACTTAATTGTAGTTTCAGCCTCTCCCGAGTACAGGTTTGATATAAGTGATATCTTTGTGCAGGGTTGCCACAAAACCTCAACAACAACAACAAAAAATACAGTTCCTGCAGAGTGCAAAAAAATGAAGCACAATGAAGCAATGAATGACTTTATAAAAAACCATAGTGTTCTATGACTGTATACTTTTTTAAAAACAGCAAGAACTCACCTCGGAAAATTCATTACTTTCTACATGTAAGTCATATTGCTATTCAGAGTTGATGGTTACACATGTAAATGATTCCTAGTTTCAGCTGCAACATTTTATAAAAGGAACTGAGAGATTCATAAATGTTTTTCTCATTGTCTTTTCTTTTTCTAAAGTGAAATTTAAAAGTAATATAGAAATTGTAATCTTTGCTTTAAACAAAAAGAAATAAATCTGGGCACAGTTCTAATATGCCCTTAATTCATTCCTCTTTTAGTTTAGTGAAACAAATTGATAGAGAATATACCTAATACACTTTAAACGAACAACTTACACATAACATCTTGGATCCTATAGGGTACTTTTTGCTTATTGACTATGATTGATTTCACAAATCAGAGATGATGCATGTTCCTTACATAGATCAGATGTGTTTCTAAGATAAGATTATCTATTAAGGAGAAGAAATGTATGAAGAACAATTGAAAATTTCCAAATAGTTTAGGGGATCCTCCCCCTCATCAAGTTAGATAGTAAAAATGTTAAAATATAGTAAAAATATTAAAAATACTTTAAAGCATAAAAATTATTTCATAAAATTATCTTGCTGATCTCATAAAATTGTCTATTTCTAGTCAATTGCAGGTTGATTCATTAACTCTATAACCATCAGAAACCTATATTAATATCCATCCCAAATTTCACCTTATTCAAATTGCCTGAGAAGTCAGAGTCACCAGATATGTGTACAAGTTTTCGTATTAGGTTTCATATCTAAGTCTAATGGCAGAAAAAAAACCTGTATTTCAATGATTACTGTAATTTCATATTACAAGGTAGGTTTGAAATTTCATTATATTTCCACAAGAATCTAATCATATCAGTTATTAAACAGAAAATTTTAAATATTTACTCCATAATGAGATGCTAGAGTTATCATATTAAAATGTGTCTTTGGTTTTCAAATTGACAATGGAAAAGTTTACCTCAGACAATAGTTACAGAATTTTACTGGGTTTTCAACCGATTGCCTGATTCAAATATCTATGAAATAAAAAGTGAGAAAACATTTTCCCCCCTTTTTCCAAATTTTCTATTTGTCATTAGCAAATAGTATATCTATCTTGGGAGAAATTTATTGATGAAGCTATTTGAACCTGATATAAGGTACCATAATTATCTGGAAAAACCCCAATTATAAAATTAGAATATCTCTTTGGGGTAACATTCCTTCCCTAAGTTAAAATTTTTAATAGGCTTAAAGTATCACATTTTATGATTTAGTGTATAAAATTCCCTGAATTATAGATGTTCCAAAATTTTCTTTCTAAGTAAGTTTTTTAAAATTAAATGCATTTTTCCATACAATGCTGTAATAACTTATTTTTCTAAGGAAGTTAAAAAATGTAAATAACAATACTGTTTCAGAACCATCAATAAAAAGACAAAAGGGTTGGAAAGAAAATTAATAATTCATTCTCAATAGTAGTTCTGGAAAAATAAAATGTCTCACTCAAAAATGAAAAAGAAGGAACATTTGTGAAGGAGATGGTGTTACATTCCCAAGCACATTAGCAGCTAATTCCTTTAGTTCTCCCTTTATGATTTTAAGTTCAAATTAACTATTACACACACACACACACACACACACACACACACACACAAAGCCTACGTATATTTATAGGCATAGTTCATCAGGTGGTATGTCATTGTGGTTCTGATTTACATTTCTCTGATGATGAGTGATGTTAAGCAAGTTTCCATGTGTCTGTTTGCTATCTGCATGTCTTCTTTGGGAAAATATCTGTTTTGATCTTCTCCCCATTTTTTAACCAAATTGTTTTTTGGTGTTGAGTTGTGTAAGTTCTTTATATATCTTGAATATTAACTCCTTACTGGATATTTCATTTCTGAATATTATAATCAGTGATCTTTAATGGTACTGCTGTAATTGTTCTGGAGTGTCATGAAATGCATCCATAGAAGATAGAAAATTTAATCAATAAATGTTGTGTGTGTTCTGCCTGCTCCATCAACCAACCATTCCCCCATGCCTGCCTCTCTTTGGGCCTCCCTATTCCCTGAGATGCAACAATATTAAAATGAGGCCATTTAATAACCCTGTGATGGCCTTTAAGTGTTTAAGTGAAAGGAAGAGTCACACATCTCTCACTCTAAATCAAATGCTAGAAATGACTAAGATTAGTGAGGAAGGCATGACAAAAACCAAAAGAGGCAAAGGGGCACCTGGGTGGCTCAGTTGATTAAACATCAGACTCTTAGTTTCTGCTCAGATCATGATCTCTGGGTTGTGAAATCAGCCCTGTGTTGGGCTCTCTCCCTCTCCCTCTGCCCCTTCCCCTCCCTCCCTTAAGGAAAAAAAAAAAAAAAAGCCAAGAGAGGCCCAAAGCTAGGTCTCTTATATCCCAAGTAGCCAAATTGTTAATGCAAAGGCAAAATTCTCAAAGGAAATGAAAAAGCGTACTTCAGTGAACATACACTGCAGAGAAAGCAAAACAGTCTTATTGCTGATAAGTTTTAGGGGTCTGGAAAGAAGATCAAACCAGCCACAACATTCCCTTAAACCAAAGCTTAGTCCAGATCAAGGCCCTGAATCTTTTCAGTTCTATGAATGCTGAGAAGCTGCAGAAAAAAGTTTGAAGCTAGCAGAGGGTGGTTCATGAGGTTTAAGGAATGAAGCCGTCTCCAAAACATGAAAGTACAAGGTGAAGCAAGTGCTAATGAAGAAGCTGTGGCAGCTTATTCAGAGTATCTCGCTACATCATTAATAAAGGTGGCTACACTGCACAACAGATTTTCAATGAAAACAAAATAGCCTTTATTTATATTAGAAGACGGCATCTAGAACTTTCAGAGCTAGAGAGAAGTCAGTGCCTGGCTTGAAGGCTTCAAAGGACAGGCTGACTCTTCTGAGGGGCTAATGTAGCTGGTGAGTTTAAGCTAATGCCAATGCCCATGCCAATGGCCATGCCAATGCCAATGCCCATGCCTTGGCCATGCTAATGCCAAGGTACCAAAATCCTAGGACCCCTAAGAATGATGCTAAATTTACTCTGTTTCTGCTCCATAAACAGAACAACAAAGCCTGAATGACAGCACATCTATTTACAACATGGTTTACCATATATTTCAGGCTTACTGTTGAGACCTACTGCTCAGAAGAAAAAGGTTCCTTTCAAAATATTATTGTTCATGGACAATGCATCTGGTTATCCAAGGGCTCTGATGGAGATGTACAATAAGATTAATGTTGTTTTCATGCCTGCTGACACAGTATCCATTCTGTAGCCCATGGATCGAGGAATAGTTTCACCTTTCACATATTTCATGGGCTATAGCTGCCATATATAGTGATTCCTCTGATCTGGTAAAAGCAAATCAAAAACCTTCTCAAAAGAATTCACCATTCTAAATGCTGTTGAGAACATTAGTGATACATTGGAAGAGGTCAAAATATCAGTGTTAACAGGAATCTGGAAGAAGTTGATTCTAACCTTCAAGAATGGCTTTGAGGGGTCCAGGACCTCAGGGATAAAATAACCACAGACGTGGTAGAAATAGCAGAAGTAGAATTAGATGTGGAGCCTGATGATGAGACTGAACTGTTGCAATCTTATGATGAAACTTGGAACAGATGAGGAGGTGCTTCCTATGGATGAGCAAAGAAAGTGACTTCTTGAGACAGGAACTTCTCTTTGGGAAGATGCTATGAAAACTACTGAAATGACAACAAAGAACTTGGAATATTACATAAATTTAGTTGATAAAGCAGCATCAGGATATGAGAGGATTGTCTCCAATTTTGTTTTGTTTTGCTTTGTTTTGTTTTGTTTTTAATCAATTAATTTAAGTAATCTCTACCACTAACATGGGGCCCAAACCCACAACCCCAAGATCAAGAGTCACACATTCCACTGACTCAACTACACAGGGGTTCCATCTCAAATTTTGAAAGAAGTTTTACTGTGGGTGAAAAACTATCCAACAACATCACATGCTACAGAAAAATCAGTCATGAAAGGATGAGTCAAGCAATGTGGAAAACTTCCTTGTTGTCTTATTTTAAGAAATTGTTACAAGCACCTCAACCTTCAGCTACCACTACCCTGGTCAGCAGTCATCAACACTGAGGCAAGGCCTTCCACCAGCAAAAGATTAATAATGACTCTGAAAGTTCAGATGATGATTAGCATTTTTAGCAATAAAGTACTTTTAATTAAGGAATGTGTATTAATTTTTTTGGACACAATGCTATTGCACACTTAATGGATTCCAGTATAGTATAAACAACTTTTATATGCACCAGGAAAATGAAAAATTCATTTGATTTGCTCTACTGCAATATTTGCTTTATTGCAGGGTCTGGAACTGAACTTGCAGAATCTTTAAGGTACACCTGTATAGATGCACTTATCTTTCCTAAATCTGTCCCTTAAAAGAGACTAAAAGCAGTGATATCTCCAGAAAACTTGAAGAAATAACTCATTCTGTGGCTGGGGTAGGCAGAGTTAAATGTGAGTCTTGAACATCTTGTGGTGTCAGAGAATAAAGAATTGCTCAGAAAATAATAGAAATATATAAGGAGGACTCAGCTTGAAGGGGCATTACAGGCCAAATTTGGGACAGTTTGATTATCAAAATTCACTATGACAAACAAATCTAACTGTATTGCAAATGTAGGATGTAACTACTCTCAAGTAGATGCAGAAAGAGTTGCTGACCTAAGTAACTTTGGAAAACAGTATTTTGATTGGAGATCGGGCTAAAATCAAAGGAACTGTGCATATATATTGTACTCTAGTTTGTAAACTTGTTCTTCACTAGAGTATGGTTTAATAATTCTGAAAGTATGTTACTTTTGTCCTAGGGTTAAACAAGTAAGCAAATTAATGTTAGATTAAGGGAGCCAGGTTTCTCACTGCAAAAGAAAGAAATTACAATCAAGTGGAGAAGTCTAGAATGAACCAAATGGTACTAAGTTAGAGTTGAGACATTAGTATGAACACATGTTTAGTTTTATAGACACATGGGTAATAAATAGATATATAGATGGTAGATTGATGATAGATAATGGATAGATGATAGATCCTAATTTTATTTTATTTTTTAAAAATATTTTATTTATTTATTTGACAGACAGAGATCACAAGTGGGCAGAGAGGCAGGCAGAGAGAGGAATGGAAGCAAGCCCGCCGCTGAGCAGAGAGCCTGATGTGAGGCTTGATCCCAGGACCCTGGGATCATAACCTGAGCCGAAGGCAGAGGCATTAACCCACTGAACCACCCAGGCACCCTGATAGATGCTAATTTTAGATACATGCATATACATTGATTAATATGCATTCATGTATCCCTCAGTGCTATTCATGAGAAGCAATGATACCCCAATAGCAATGGGGAAATCTGCACCTAGATCTTGGTTTTTAATGCCATTCTCAATTGAAGGAGAAATAGTTTGTCTAGGACTGGGGCATAAAAAAATAGAAGATGAGCCTAGAACATCTGAAATACAAGAAAGTAAATCTCAAAAAACATAAAAGAATACAGGCATGTCAAAGATACATGGGAGCCAATGTGAAAGATCCCCCATTGGCAAAAGCTGAACAATTTGACCAACACAATAAATATAATATATTTATGATATATTGTGGATATATTTTTTGGATTATAATCCAAAGCATAAAATAAATATACAGGAGTTCATAATGATAGAAATAAATAATGGAAGGAAGGAAGGAAGGAAGGAAGAAAAGAGGAAGGGAAGAAGGAAGAGAGGAAGGAGGGAGGGAGGGAGGAAGGGGGGAGGGAGGGAGGAAGAAAGGAAGGAAGGAAAGAGAAGAGAAGAAAGGAAGGAAGGAAGGAAAAAAGAAAGAAAAAGAGAGAGAAAGAAATAAAGAAAGAAAGGGCAAGCAAATAAAGGAAAAAGAAAGAAAGAAAGCAAAGGAGGAAGTAGATAAATTCTCCTTATAGAAGAATTACAAACAATATATGTAGATATTTCCCTCCTGGAAATGCAGGGTGATTCCCTCTCTCCTTCGGTGTTGGCTGGATTTAATGATACCTCCAAAGAGCATGGAAAGAGAAAACTGGTAACTTTGCACTGGAAAGAACTGACAAAGACTATATTAATGAGGTGATCAGAGCTAACAGCATGAATGATCAATTCTGCTGATATCATATACTCCCTGATTTAATGTGATATTGTTGCTATGTAAGAAATATTCTTTTTCTTAGGGAATGCACACTGATAATTCAGTGGTAAAGGGGCATGATATTAACTTACATTACATGGTTCAGAAAAAATATGTACACAATACATAATATGTATATGTGTGCATATATACACACATGGAGAAAATGACAAAGAAAACATGGCAAATATTAACAATTGGTAAACTAGGTTGACAGGTCTATTGAAATTCATTGTAATATTCTTGCAACTTTTCTGAAATTTTAATGTTTTCAAATGAAAAGTTAACATTTAAAAGTGATAATTTTTCTTATTTTCTTTCAACTTTTGTTATTTCTTAATACAGGATCAATATATGGTCATCGTGAAGTACTTTTTAAGAAACAAAACCAAAAATTTTAAAATCAATAGTAAGATGGATTATGAAGGAAATTGGGAACACATCTGCACTATCCATGAAGAATTATAGTGTTACTTGAAGATGGACTTAATTTGCTATAAATGTGTATTGTAAAATCTACGGGAACCACTAAAAAAGTTTTATGAAGTATAATTGGTATGTTAAGAGAACAGAGAAATGGAATTTTGTTAAATGAATGGAAGACAGAAAAAAGAAAACGAATAAGAAAGCAGTTACAAATATGGTCGCTATTTTTCTCCCATCCTCTCATTAACAAAGCTATCTGCTGTGGGGGCTTGGCAACGATTGCCTTCTCTTCTGTTTGGATCACTTTGGTCCCCAGCTGCCAAGGATTCTGATACTTAGAATCTGTCTCTGCTCTGCTGCCCCAGTGATCAGAAATGTAGAAAGAATGTATTATATTGACATATGTGCCTCTTAAAGCCGAGTTGCTGTGAGCTAGCATCTTGTAGGAGATTTGGTGCAACACTCTTGTCAGTTTTTATGCCCCAACCCTGGGAAAAAGGCAAGGATTCATGGAAACAGGACCAAATGATTGTCTGAATGGTAGAGGCATTATTTTACTCAGAACTACAGTCCCTTCTTTTGCTTCTGAGATAATGTCCTTAAGTCAAGCTCTATTTATTTATTATGGAAAGTTATTATATGGTGGAAGGCACTGGTGGCCAAGATGAATGTAATCCAGTTCCTGATCTCAATTACTTGTCTTTTCTAGGAGAGAGGCTGGAGAACTGAAATAGACAGGATTACATTATGCTATAATAAATGCTATGACAGGAACATAACGTTTGAAGCACAGGGTAAAGTGACCTAGCCTGGAGGGGTTATCTAGACAAGATAAGATGATCAAGATAAGCTCTGAAAGGTGGGAAAGGGTAAGTTAGGTGAAAAAATATGTCATAGACAACGTAAGCAGCATTAGAAGGAACTTGGAATTGGAAGAGAGACTGACATTTTCAGGGCTGTGCTAGGATTCTTAGGATAAATTCTTCCCAAAAGGTTCTTTGATTCCTCTTACAATGTGACTAGCCTCTGGGCCTGCACCTCGATTTACCAGACATCTAGGGACTTTTCTTAAAGCAAAGGTTATTAGTTAAAGTATGAATCATGGCTGAGGAAAAAAAATCATTGTTAAATCATAGCTAAAAAGAGAAAATACAGGAAGCAAAGCAGGAGGAAGAAGAGCGACAATATCAAACTCCTCTCCTCACCAAATGTCAGGAGTTACCATAGTTGAGGTGTTTGGTTCTGAGTCAAGAAGTAGCCTTGGGAGGCGGTATATAATCAGTCATGCCATGCAGAAGATATTTGTGCTAGGTTATTTGTAATCTAAGAGATGACAATACTTGGCAACTGAAAATATGAGAAAATATAAGACTGTCAGCAACTGTTGAAAATGACAGGTGCTAGCTTTTCTAATGTGACCCTAACCCGTGAGTTCTCATCCTTTGCTATGAAAACAACTCCAGAATTTATCTAATGATATGACATCCTGTGTTAGCCTTGGTCTTTCGGCTGACATCACACGTAGGATGTTTGGCAGTAAGAAGATGGTTAGTTGTGTTTTTAAGGCCCATAATTTGTGATCTTACATTCACAGAAAATATGGCTAATTTTCCTTTAATTTTCTTTTCACCTTAATACATAGTGTCCTACCTTGAGTTGAGAAATCAGCCAGCTATCCTTAAACAGCTTTAGATGTCAAAATAGATCATACATCATCTTTCAAACAAGTTAAACAAGTTGCAAAACCTTGAAATGTCATTTTCACAATATATACCTATGGTAATAAGTTGCAAACTTAGCGTGTCAAGGAGAACACACCAGGGCAGAGCATAGTAAAATTGCCCATCTAAAGTTCTCTCTACAATGGGCTTGGATCTCATAGAACAGGATCTTTTAAAGCATAAATGAAAATGCATGCACTTAACTCCTTGCCTTTCCTTTCTACTCTGCTCATTCTTGATAAAGATTACTAAATCAATAAAGTGGTTTTAAACTTTTACCTTGATTTCATGAACATTATCTCTAGCTTCCCATCTTCTCACTTTTCCCCTGGATTCAATTCAAAAGTCAGCACAGTGTCTTCATCAGCTGCTTAATCCATAGCAATTCCCCTTTATGGCAATTCTTTTCTTTTGCGTTATGTCCTGGCAATTTGGTACAAAATAATTTATTTCCCTCCCAATCCTCACAGAACAAACTGAGGGTTGCTGGGGGGAGGGGGTTTGGGAGAAGGGGGTGGTATTATGGACATTGGGGAGGGTATGTGTTTTGGTGAGTGCTGTGAAGTGTGTAAACCTGGTGATTCACAGACCTGTACCCCTGGGGATAAAAATATATGTTTATAAAAAATAAAAAATCATATTAAAAATAAATAAATAAATAAATAAATAAAAGAAATTTAAAACAAACAAACAAACAAAAATTTATTTCTTCACATTAACTTTTGAACTAAATGAAGGTATTTAGTAGATTTGGTTTCAAAATATGTTTTCAGGAAGTTGTTATGTGGAGAAAAAGTGAAAATAATACATTCATCCAGAAATTATTGGTTTGTATAAATCTTTTATGTCTGGTAAGAACCTGTGACCCAAGCCTTTGGATTTAGATATGTCTGCTTTATTTTTAAAGTTAAAAGGATCCAATGTAGCATCTGGAAAAATAAATAGGTAAGAGTATTTAATAAAAATAGATTTCAAAATCATAGACTGAGCTCTAAAATGCCCTTCTAGATAATGAAATCTACTCTGAAATTAGCATAACTTTTATGAGGCCATTATAACACAATACTAGACACAGTTCAATAAAACAGATTTGATGGGCCAGAACTGACTATTACATATAAATTATAATATAATAATATATAATATAAATTATATATTATATATTGCATATAAATTAATATATATTATATTATATAAATATAAATATTTATATTACATATAAATATTATATATTGCATATAAATTAATATATATTATATTATATAAATATAAATATTTATATTACATATAAATATTATATATTACATATAAATTAAAAGAAACATCACAAATCAATGAGAAACAGATGGACAATGCAAAAAATTACATTGTCCCCCAAATTCAATATCATAGGAAGGGTGGAAAGAGATAATTAAAGACCTAAGAGACACAACAAAATGCAACATATGGATGTGGGTCTCAGATGCAAGGAAATCAATTGTAAATAGACACCTCTGGAGTCTCAGGTAAACCTGGATATGAACTGAGTACTCGTTGATATTAAGGAATTATTATTAATTTTGTTATAGGCACAGAAATTTTGTAAAAACACAACAATTATATATTTTAAAAGGAGATATCTTTCTCAATTAGAGAAACATACTAGATTATTAACAGTGAAATGATCAGGTCGCTGGGATATTTTTTAAAATATTCAAGGTTAAAAAAAAAAAGTGGGAGGAAAGAGAGCAATGAGATAAGGAATACAAAATGATCATTGGTGAAGGATGGGAATTCGCTACATTATTCTTGCTACCTTCCTGGACTTTTGAAAATTTCTATAACACAAAGTTACTTTATCTTTTTTTTTTTTTTTTTAAGATTTATTTATTTATTTGACAGACAGAGATCACAAGTAGGCAGAGAGGCAGGCAGAGAGAGAGAAGGGGGAAGCAGGCTCCCCCAAGAGCAGAGAGCCCGATGCAGGGCTGGATCCCAGGACCCTGAGATCATGACCTGAGCCGAAAGCAGAGGCTTAACCCACCGAGCCACACAGGTGCCCCCACAAAGTTACTTTAAAAAACACTAGAATCAGTTCTTCAAATAAAACCTCGTATCTTATTAGGGAAAAGTAAAAGAAAAAAAAAAGCAAAGTATTTCTCTGGAATAAGAGAAAAGAGAGGGTCAGAAACTCCCAGTTCTTCACCCTTTCCCATGAAAGCCCCTGAAATGTCTCCATGGAACATGGTTTAAATACTGCTGCATCTGATCCAACTCCCTAAGCTAACAGAAGAGGATCTCTCCAAGCACCATAGTTTCAGAGTTGACTAACCATCCCACAGCTAACCTGTTTATAGGAATACACGCTGTATTCACCTCCAGGTAAGCCTACCTCCACCCACCTCCCCAGGTAGTGATCTTCCTGTGTTCACACTGACTTCACTGCTTGCCTTGTTCTTGATGCCTAAGAACTTGGTAAATATGTTCCTCATCTTTTCATTTGGTGGCCTTCTGTGGAATATTTCACCAAAACACTAACCATAATTTTCATATTAATAAAGGATTATTAAATTAGAAAAAAAATACTGTTGAGAAACTATTCAAGAAACTATTCAGAAAAAAGTTAGTATATGCCTTAACATGTATTCACCAAAATTTCAAGACAAGTAGTCAAATGTAAAATAAAAATAAAAGCATCAAATGAAGAGCTAAGATAAAATTGTAGTTGAATATCAGATCTCTACATGATACATAGGATTTTGTAATCTTGGAAGTCAAGATTAAAATTTTTTACTATACAAAGTCTAAGAAATTTCATACATAGCAATGTTTTAAAGTTTAAAATGACATAATAAACTAAAAAAAAAGAGAGTCACAAAAAAAAGAGAGAAGTGGTTGAAATTTTTATTATAAAAAGAGCTCTTAAAAACACTAAGACCTTGAGAGAGCAAATGGCAAATGTCATAAACAGTCATTTCATATAAGAAAAATACCATAAGCATATCCATGGAAACATAGATAGATAGAATTAATGTCTCTATTAATCTAAAAAGTATAAAATAAAATGAGAGTTTTACCTATTAAAGCAGTAATAAAAATGTATCAAATATAATTCTTGCTAGGTTCAGAAAAGCCTTTAAAATATTCTAACCGTTGACTCTAATTCTCTCTCTCTTTCTCTATCTATCTATATATATTTTTTTTTTAAGGATTTGTTTACTTATTTTAGAGAGAAAGCACACAAGCTGCTGGAGGAGTAGAGGAGGAGAGAGAAGAGAATCTCAAGCAGAGTCCACACTGAGCATGGAGTCCCCGACACAGGGCTCGATCTCACAACTCTAAGATAATTGATCTGAGCCAAAATCAAGAGTTGGTCGCTCAACTGACTGGGCCATCCAGGCACCCCAAAACCTTTGACTCTAACCCTTAAAATTTATCCTAAAGAAACAAATCTTAAATTTTAAAAAATGAGCAAAGTTGCTCATTAAATGTTACTTGTAATAGCAAAAAAATAAGAAAAATACTACTTTTCAACAGCAGAAGATTAAATAAATAATAGAGCAAATGCTCAATGACATCTAAAAAGATTCTGTTATGAAAAGACAATCTACTGATTGGGAGAAGATATTTGCAAATGATATATTTGATAAGAGGTTACTATCCAAATATATGAAGAAATTACACAGACAAAACCCAAATAATCCAATCAAAGCATGGGCAGAATAGACATTTTTCCAAAGAAGACAGAAGGTGACAAACAGACAAGTGGAAGATGCTAGACATCACTAATCATCATGGGACTGCAAATCCAAATCACAATGAAACATCACCTCACACTTGCTACCAATAAGGATATGGAGTAAAAGGAAGACTCACATACTCTAGAGAGAGAGAGATCACAAGTAGGCAGAGAGACTGGCGGGGGGGGGGGGGGGGGGCAGCAGGCTCCCCGCTGAGCAGAGAGCCGCACCTGTGGCTAGATCCCAGGACCCTGAGAAGATGACCCGAGCCAAAGGCAGAGGCTAGCCTCACGTACTTTTGATGGAAATGTCAATTGACACAGCCACTGTGGAAATAATATGGAATTTAATTGTAAATAATTAAGAATAGAAATACTATTTGATCCAGTAACTCCACTACTGGTACTACTGGTACTTACCCAAAGAAAATGAAAACACTAATTCGATGTTTTTGCAACATTATTTATTATTATTATTATTATTATTATTATTATGACATTATTATTATTTTACAATAGCCAAGATATAGTAGCAACCCAAGCACCCATTGTTAGATGAATGGATAAAAAATATATATATATATATATATATATATATATATATATATATATATATAACTTATTTCATATATATGAGTAATACTTCATATATATATGAGTAATAGTTCATATATATATATATATATGAAATGTTACTTAGCCATAAAGTAGAATGATATCTTGTTATTTGTGACAGTGAGATAGACGTAGAGGGTATTATATTAAGTAAAATAAATCAGACAGAAAAGGCAAAAACCAAATAATTTCACTTAAATGAGGAATCTAAAAAAAAAAAAAAAAACAAAGCAAAAGAGTAAACAAACTAGCAGAAACAGACCTGTAAATACAGAAAATAAACTGATGGTTGCCAGACGGCATAAGGGTGGTGGAGGGATGAGCAAAAATGGGTGAAGGAAGTGGGAAATACAGGCTTCCAGTTATGGCATGAGTAAGTCACAGGCATGAAAGATATAGATAGGAATATAGTCAATGATAGTGTAATAGTGTTGAATGCTGAGGATGGTAGCTACAGCTGTAGTGAGCATAACATAATGAATAGACTTGCTGAATCACTATGCGATACACTGAAATAAATGTAGCACCATGTATCAACTATATTTCAATAATAAAAAAAATTAAGAGATTCTGTTAATGCAAAAATAGTTACATTTTATGATTAAGTAAAAAAACAAAACAAAACAAAACTGGAGGCATCAGGGTGGTTCAGTCAGTTAAGCATCTGCTTTTGGCTCAGGTCATGGTCTCAGGGTCCTGGGATGGAGTCCCGCCTCTGGCTCCCTGCTCAGTGGGTAGTTCACTTCTCCCACTCCCTCTGCTCCTCAGTCTCTCTATCTCTCTCTCAGTCTCTGTCTCAAATAAATAAATAAAATCTTTAAAAAAATTGAAGGACGTAGGTTTCCATATAAAAACTATCACTAATATTTTCAAAATAAAGGTAAACTTATTTATAGATTAAAAATATTAAAATAAAATCTCTATATTTATTCATTGTTCCCTTAGGATATTGAGATTAAATGAGTTTTTTTCTTATTATTTTCTGTTAACTTTTAAATTTCTTCTAAATTTTCTTTAATAAATTTTCCTCACTTTTGTAATTTTGTTGAATATTTTTTGGAAAAGACATAGGCTGTACTTACAGTACAAACAACTAGTGGTCATGAGGAAAGAATGACAAAGAAGTTGGGCAATCTGAAGGTTCCTTGATCTTCATAGTGATAGAGTATGCTGTAATGAAGCTTATCTTGTCCTTTAATTATAGAACTTTGTATCAAGCTGCTAGCTAGGCAGAAAGTGAAAAGGACTTTCTGAGTTCACATGAAATAGAGGTCTCTGGCAGCTTGAATGTCCATTTACTAAGAGCTGATCTATTTGTGAAAGATAAGCCTAAAATTTTCCCCAAATATGAAGCAGTTACAAGAAGTGGGAAACCGCTTCATACGTTTATAATTAGAAAGAGATGGAAACATTGGACCAGAGCCTTGTATTATCGAGCCTAGTCCCCCTCTACAAGGCCATTCGGGACAGCAGAATAGTTAACAGTATGCAGATGTGGTTTCAGATCTTGACTAGGCCACTTACTACTATTGACTCTGGTCAAGTTACATAACCTCAGTTTACTCATTTGTGAAGGGAAGATACTAATAATGATCTCTCAGTTTTGTTGTGCAAAAGAAGGGAATATTAATATGCTGAGGAAGTAATTGGATGAGTATAGAAAAAGAAGGCAGAAGTTTGATATGAATGGTTAACTTCAACTAATGCATGTTTCCCTAGCAGAGATATACGTCTGGTGTAGAATTAGAGTCGTGTGTGCTATGATTGTGCTCAGGGATTAGCGGTCAGTAACTTGGAGGAGTTGTGTTTATTACAATGTCAGACAAACACGAGGCATCTGTCTGGTAACAGCAGAGAAAAAGACAGAAGAGGCTCCTGTTTTCATGAGTACAGTATATGTAGGAAGTCAAACACTGAATCATTCAGTCTATGTTGTGATAAGAGAGCAAGGTGCCATAGGAGCATAAAATGAGTATAAAAAGAGAAAGTTTCCAGGAGGAAGCAAGATTTCAGCTGAGAACTGAAGGATGAGTAGGAGTTAGTGGTGTGAAAGAGGAAGAGGAATGTGAATTGGGAAGAAGGAACCCCATCTGTGCAAGGACCACTGCTAGGAAGAAACCAAGAGCTTCGGAGGTGCTGGGAAAAGTCTAGAACAGCTATGGCTCAGAGAGCTATGCAGAGCGATGAGACAAGAGCCCAGGTCCCGCTGATGTAATGTCTGAGAGGCAACCGAAGGATTGCAGTCATTATTTCCATAAAGACAAAGGGAGCCAGTAAAGATTGCTTAACTGGAAATCTATCTTTCCTTCCCTCTCTTCTTCTTCTTCTTCTTTTTTTAATGTTAATAATGCTCTAGACATTTAGCAACTCTGTGGTGGGGACACATTCTGACTCAACCTCACAAGTTTATATCATCAAATTCTCGGAGTTCTGAAGGTTACTTACAGTGTGTACCCACCTAGCTACTCCAGGAACTGAATTTATTTGAAGGGCTTCTTACCTTGTTTTGTTTTCATATTTATACTGTTCTTATTTTCAAGTCTTCATCTACATTGTTGAAGTTTGTGTAAGACACTAAGACTTGTTTTCTAATGGCCTAGTGATATACAAATTGACATATCACTGTTTCACTTATTACAATTTTTATGGAAGCGGAAAACACGCATACACAAAAGAAAAAGAAAACACAAAGGTAGTGTTTTGACACTCTGAATTTGACTGTACTCGATCTTTTCTTTCCAGCATTTATTTCCCTCGAAAGAAATTGTCGTTATTAGTTACTGCTTTCCATTTATCGAGGACTTACTGCATGTCCTATGTTCTTTTTTCATATCTCATTTAATCATCACAAGAACCTTGCAGAAATGAATTTTTATTCTTGTTTATAGTTGGAAGACTGGAGCTTAGCAGTTATACAGATCTTGTTCAAGGTCACACGGGGATAAATGACAAATACTAATCCAAATAGTCTGTTTCAGTTAACCTGTGCTGCTGTCAGCTTCAAAAATTCCAAGAGCCATAAATTTAAATTTTTTAAAAAAAGTATTTCTGGATAGACTCTCAAAAAATTCATGTTTGAAATTATGGGCATTTTAAAGTGTGAAAGGAAAAGTATTTTACTCCTCAGACCTCTAGCCCACAAGCAAAATATGCAATATCTGATCATTGATGAAAAATACATGTTACTTGCTAAAAATGGAAATAAATGGTAAAAATAAAAGTACACCATGTCCGAACCATCAATATAGCTTAACCCTGACATATGGTTCTATTTATGGTTTGGGGAGATACTAAAAATAACAGAAAAGGGCATAAGACTTGTTTAAAGCACCATCTTATAAAAATGTGTAGTATATAAGGATGAATACAAGACCAAATCTTATTTAATGCAGCAAGAATTTTTTAGACAACCTTTTCTTGAAATTTCCTGTCTAATTCCACTTAAGTCATTTTTGCTTAACATATCATTTCACCACAGAGCACACTTGTATTGATTATCTGAGGTTTGTGAACACTTTTCAAGATGCAACAGAATTTATGTTCTACAAATATTGGAAATTCCCCAGAAGTCCTGGGATTTTTGGAAAATCTTAAGACATTCATGCTTCTAATTCTTGAAACCATTCTCAGCCTTAATGCAATGTGGCTTTTAAAAACAGTGCTGGCATTTTAAACGTCATCTTGTATTTAGCCACAAATTTAGAAGATTGTTAAAAATACTTTCTAAATGAAAAACAAAATGCAGTCTAAAACCTGAACCAATCATCGGGCTATCTTTGTCACCACAAACTGCAGATCTTCCTTGACTTATGAAGGGGTTAACTCCCAATAAAACCATCTGCAGTTGTAAAGATCATTAAATCGAAAATGCATTAGTCCATCAAACCTATGGAACATTGTAGCTTAGACTAGCCTACCCTAAATGAGCTCCGAACACTTACATTAGCCTACAGTTAGGCAAAATCATCTAACACAACGCCTGTCTTATAATAAAGCATCAACTATCTCATGTAATTTATTGAATACTGTACTGACAGTGAAAAACAGAATCACTGTTATGGGTACAGAATGGCTGAGGGTTCACCTTCCTGATCGTGTGGATGACTAGGAGTTGCAGCTCTGCCCAGTATCACAAGAGAGCTATCTGAAGTACAGTTTCTACCGAATATTATCACTTTTGCACCATCATAAAGTCAAAAAGTTCTAAGTCGAACCATCATAAACTGGGAACCATCTGTATGGGCTTTGCACATCGAAAGAGTGAAGGTTTTTTTTTTGTCTTAATGATTCATTTCCCAAGCTAAGGTGCTACTGTAAACCTGCAAAAGCTGTAAATTCCTGTTAACTAACTAACCACACTTTTTTCTTTCAGAGCGACTCTTTTTTCTTACAGTATTAGTGTATTTTATGTGAATAGATTCCCACACCAAAATTTTTCTCTAATTCGGCATTACGTGGAATACATTATAGCTTCTTTATCTCTTTTATCACTCATACATAAAAGCTAATTATCGTGGAGAATCATCAGTTCAGAGCCCAAGCTTGGCTATCATGCTGACTAAAATTGGTCAAATGCCAAGGCACCCTGGTTCCCACATTTGCCACGTTTGGAGTTTTAGATAACCATCACCTACAGCTCTTACACTCTTTAATTATACGTGCTGCAAGTGCTCCAGACAAGTGAGGACCAGAATGAAGATGAAAATCAAACGAGTATTTTGATAGTTTTAAATGATAGTCTTTAATTACAAATGTTAAACACCTGCTAGATTATTCCAGAGTTACTACTGAAATGTTTAACTTGGCACTTGTTTGTTAAAAAGTAAGTATTTGTGGGAGCAAGGAAAAGGTATATAGGATGAAAGGAAGTATCTGGTGCCATAAATTAACAAACACCTAATTAACAATCTAGCAACAAAACTCTTCTACATATGCATAAGAAATAGAACGGAAGGAGTCTGATGGGAGCTTTGGTCATTTCATCCATTTTGTCCTCAATTGCAGATTCAGTATGGAAAAATGACAAAACTGAAACTTCAGCTATGAACAAAACTGGAGTGTGTGTGTGTTGTACAGCTGTGACAAACCAGAAAACTCTGACGAGAGGTTAGAATGAAGAAATGAAGAATGTGAAAATGGGGAAGAAATGTGACTTAAAGTTCTACACTGAAATTCCTACTCATATCCAATTTATTGTATCTGCTGTCATTTTTCATTTTTAAAATTATGAATTATAACATTATAAATTATGATATATTTTAAGTATACAGAAAGTAATATAACAGGCAATTCTCTGTTACAGTTTTAACATTGAATTATAGATGGCAGGATGTTGGATATAGTTACATTTAATTTCCAAATTACTTTGGTCTCACTGAAATTTGAAACTCATGAATGTAAAGTGGCTCCCCTCCCTGGGGTATTTTTGAATTACCTGCCTCAAAAAGGCAGTCATTGACAAGCTTGGCCAAAATACGGAAAGTTGTCTTAGGACAAACACTGTCTTTAACTAGTTCTCCTGTTGTTCTATCTTTGAATAAACCCTTACACAGTGAGTAGCTTGGACGACTAGAAATTAATATGGCAGAGCACTGTGAAGGCCAATGTAATTCCAGTTGCTCTGAGTTGAGGAAAATTTGAACTAGAGCCACAATCCCATCCAAGTCTTCAAGGGCAATGACCAATTCAACTTTGGGACTCTGGCTGGAGTTGAGGCTTCCAGTCCTGTGTTAGTGAATCGCAACATTTCCCCCTTCATTCCCTGGAGTTCTTTGAGTTAACCTCAACTGTAGTCATTTTCATAGAGTTTAGCCTTAAGGTTAGTTTGCATTTTATTTGAGGAAGCTTTTCTAAATTGTTTAGAATAAATAAATATGCCTGGATATATGAAATACGTTAACTCTGACCCAAGTTTTTCAAAGCAGAAGAAAGTCTTACACTTTTCTTCACTTATTTTTTAAAATAGATTTAAGAGTTTCTGATACTATAGCAACTAAAAACTATTTTAATGTCTATCCTAATTCTGATTAAATTTTGTGAAGAGTAACTGACAAGACATTCCAGCATGAATGCCCAAGTAGGCTCTAGTTCCATGCTGCAGGAAGGCCGATGGCTCACTGCATTAAATAAAGACTCTGACCCAGGCTTTGCTTTCCAAGTGGGTGCCTTTTCAGTTTTGGTATTCAACAGGAAAAGTGTGTAGGCATTGAAATTACTCTATCGTCATAGCCCAAATAAGCATTTGGTTTTTGGAAGAAACATCCGGACACCAGAAGAAATGATGACTTAAAATTTCGACACTTCTGAAGACCAGGAAACAAATGCAAAATCTTTCCTCCAAATTAGCTTTCTTCTTTACACGATACTCTTTATTCTTGTTGAAGCAATGTTTCTATGGTGTTTGTTCCGTTGTCTGCTCTTGAGTTCTGAAAATTGCCAGCTGCGAATGCTGACATGCGAAGGGCTCAGCTATATTTGCCCAACCAAGAAAAGGTAAAAACAGAATCTCAGAGCCAGTAAAAATTATAAACATGTTTCTACACTGTTGGTGTGCTGTTTATAAAAAGAACTCACTTTAAGACTTTAATAAGCCCCCAAACTTCATTATTTTGTTCTCCAAGTACAAAGCACAGATGTTTTGGCATGTTGGAATCTGAAGTTTGGAATTTTTAGGAGAGGCGGTGTGTGGGCAGAAAATGAGCATCCTGGGCAGGCTGAGGGTCAGCAATTTTCTCAAAATAAGGTAAAAGAACAGCCCATGGCCTGGAAACTTAATAGAGACTCACACGGGTGAAGACATTAATGCACTGAACCAAATAAGGACACTGGACTTCTTCCCAATTATCTGAAGACACTGGACAATCATACCACTTTTAAAAACAAGCAGCATAAACTTGCATATAAAATTCTGAAATAAACCAATGGTAACATAAAATATATGATTATCTAACAAGAGTAGAGAATTTCACATAAAAGTAGAGGCTTTATTTAAAAATAATAGTTTCCTAATGTCTATAGTATATGAAATACTGCTATTAAGACTATGAAAAGTAATGGGCAGTTTCAGTTCCCTATTTCCTATTCTAGCATGACCATCCACTCCCCCATTTCCATTCAATATTAAACTTTTCTCCCAGGCAAACTCTACAACTACCCTACCCAATATGATACTAGCCACATGTGGCTCTTTAATTAAAATTTAAATTCACTGGGGCGCCTGGGTAGCTCAGTGGGTTGAAGCCTCTGCCTTCGGCTCAGGTCTTGCTCCCAGAGTCCTGGGATGGAGCCCCACATCGGGCTCTCTGCTCAGCAGGGAGCCTGCTTCCTCCTCTCTCTCCGCCTGCCTCTCTGCCTGTGATCTCTGTCAAATAAATTAAAAAAATCTTAAAAAATTTAAATCATTCCTTTCTGTAGACTCACTAGCCGCCTTTCAAGTGCTCAATAGATGACGTGGCTAGCGACTACGGTAGTGAACAGAATAAAACATTTCCACCACCATATCAAGTTCTACTACTTCTGGAAGATTAAAAATGTTCATTTTTTTAAAGATGGAATTTTATGCAAAAAAATAAGTAATATTTACGGAATGAAACCACATAGTTTTCCCGTAATTTTTAAGCACAACTCAAGTTTTAGTTAAGGAAAGCAGACAGCCAATGAAGAGTGGACCATTTTTTTTTTTTTAATTTCGGAAAGGGTTCACTATGTTCAACTTCCTTGGGCTGGAACTGTGGGGGTCATTCTTAAAGTTGCCACTCCTTAACAATGTACCTGATACATAGTTAGTAGTGATTTCTTTGGGGAATGAGAACTTCTCGGATGTATCTATACATTTACCAAACTGTGTATATTTGTAATATGCCTATTTTTAATAAATTATGAAAACTTTTAAGTTTGGAAATATTTAGAATGAACGGTTTCCGAGAAGTGTAATTTGCCATTCCTCCCTCCTCCACACAGCTCTCTCAGAAACCTATGTCCTACCTGTGCCCTGCATCTTCAACATTCAGTGGTTTTGTCCATCCATATCCTGTGACCCCGGCATGTGCAGGACATAGAAACATTACACTGAAATAAGTCATTCGTTTCTCTATTCCCTCTAGTAACTGCAAACACATACATGCAGAGAAAACTTGCCTCTTCCATTGGTTCCTCAGCCAGCCAAATGGTAATACCTGAAGAAATGCTGACATTACCAATTATAATAATTGACTGGGAAACTGGTTATTAGATAATCCTTTGATTTTAGGTAGATCTTGCAGCTTTTGCTCATTAAAAAAAAAAGCAGCAACTGAACTGGACTCGATTATTTCTAAATTAGTAATTACCTTATACTCTAATAATCATTTGCTTTGTGATAATGGATATGCAGATTTTTAAAAATTAAAGAACTCTCTTGAAATGTGACTTAGGACTATTACAAATACTCCTTTTTAAACTACAGAAATACTATACATTGCCCCAAACTGTTCTACTCCCCCTGAATGTTTCAATTGGAGGGGGGAGGGCACAGGTGTGAGTGGTAAGAGTGTGTTAGGAATTTCTAAAATCTATCTTTTGTATTTTCACAATGTCTTGGAATAACAGACTCATAGATCTACTTCCTTCTTTTGCTGCAGAGCATAACCATACTTATACTGACTTGTTCTTATTATCTTCAGGAGGCTCCACAGCTTTAAAATATCAAGCTTATCTTTTTATGCTTACTTCTGTCATGTGAGATCTGCATAAATGATTAACATTACCTTCTTTTAAATTTTATCCCACATCTCATTCATCTTACATTCCAAATTCAACACTTGGTTACTTTATCTTCTTCTCAGTTGAACAAATACCCAAAATGTTAACATCAATGTTGCACTGAACCTACTATTTTTTGAAGACTCCTGAAACTTGTGAATCTTATATGCCTAAATCACCATCGTCAATGGAAATGTCTTTCGTAATCATGAATAGATGTATCACAAGATTTAAAAATCACACAGGGTATAGAGGCTATCCTTATACTAAATTAAAACTTTATTGAATAAAGAACACTCTCCAGAACACATGATCTGATGGACTAGGTCTACGTTACATGCAATGAAGCTGAAGATGACAGTAGTTTAACATGGAATGTCAAACAAACGAATTAGTGTTTTTCATTGTACAAAATTGTTTATGTAGCTGACATGCAAGGAAAGTATGATCCTCTGCATTTTCACTAATCATCTCTGATGAGTTTTAAAAAGGCATTTGAAGACACTGGTGGATTTCTTTAGGGTATATTTCAAATAAATTAGTTACATGTGTACTACTGAAACTCTTTCAACCTCTCTTGCATTCCAAATAAAATCTTAGTGCAAACATCAAAGTTGCTGGTCACTCCAAAAGACTGTCTAACTCATAACAGAATACAAGTTCTTAAAGTGTATTAAGTAGGACAAAACCAAGAATACCAGTTACTGCAGAATTCATTTAGGCACACTTAAAAGCCCACTCTAAGCATTTCTTCTAAGTGTCTCACATTAATTACTAAAGCCTCTTTACAGTACTAAAATTCTATCATTCAAGCATCCATGATTACATTTCAGAAGAAAATCATCCATTTCAGCAATAGCATTACTGCTATATTCTAAAAAAGAGGAAAAAAAGGAAAAATCATAATTAACAAAACCAGTATCCACAATAGGATTCATAGGGGAAAAAACACTTAGGGGAAAAAAGAAGTATGCTTTACTCGCACAGCAGGAATTATATAATGTAAACACCATATTGGCCCACACCACAAAAATCCATGAGAAAGGCTCGAATTTGAACACTGTGTGTGCATTATTTTCAAATCTGTGTTTGTTGAGTTTATACTGCTCTGCTTGTACCAATACATGACAAATAAAACACACTCTTCCACATACATACACATACAAGTGATTATTAAATATTGAGCATGGCTTGCTTCCCTGACTCTAATTCAAAAAATGTTAAGTGATATCCCAACTGTTTTAAAAATGTTTATAGAAACCATTAATGAATGTGAACAGTAGTTGAGGAATGATGAAAAAGTGATGGCATTAACAGGATGCAAGTAGATGTAAAAGAATAAAATAATAATAATGTACATATGACTGGCTGAGATTTGAAAATGCATGGAAAATCTTCTTCTGTGGGCCTTGTCTGAACCTTTAACTGATACCAAGACTAGAAAATAGTATGACAAGTCCACGGACACCTGGAGGGTCAGGCCTAAAATGCTTACCTTCAAAGTGCAAATTTTAACAATGGAATGTTTTAGCAGGGATATTAAGGACAATCTTCCAACTTTTTCTTGGTAAAATGAAACAAGATGTCCAAGAAGTATTTTTTTTCCTGGCCAAAGTTATTTCAGTTTCATGGTAAAACAAAAACAAAAAGTATTTAACCAAAAATATCACCCACTCTTTCACATACACAGAACTATTCGGGGGGGGGGGTGTATGGGAGAAAAAGCCCTTAGCTATGTATCACCTAATGCAATTTATATTTAGAACTTAAGTTCTTTCAATCAACTACATTAAATACCAACTTGTACCTCCCTTATCCCCTCCCTCTCCACCCACCTATCCCAAACACCCCCAATGAACCCAGGTATTCTAATGTCTTTGTGTTTTCTAAGCCTCATGATAAAGGCTGTTGAGTACCACCTCCACTGGGACAAAATGAACACCTAAGGTGCACTTTCTACAGCACCTTTTCTTTTCTCCACAACTGAGCGGAATTTCAATGCTCTCAAGCCTGGCTCTAGATCTCCAGGTCATCAGGCCGAGGTCGGCTGCTGGCACGGCTGCTGGCTCTGCTGGAAGGCCGCTGGTCCACAATGGCTAGTGGCTGCAGTTCATGACCAGGAGCTAGTTTTTTAGAATTCTGGTTGTCATCAGTGAAATCAAAAGGCTGTGCATGGGAGTTGGAGATGGTGCTTCCCGCCTGCCCCATTCGATTTTGTTCTGCACTGTAATTAGCCCAGTTCTGCTCACTTGCTTGTTTGTTGTAATTGCGGCAGGAAGAATTGTTTCTGTCTCCAGTAACCAGCTTGTACCCAGGAGGAGACATGGGTGAGAGGGGAGCCGTGGGTGAGGAGCAGCCATTGAAATATGCGTATTTCGGAGAGCCACAGTCTTTGGAGGGGCTCAGTGGGCCAGTGGTAGCATGGTAAGGATCGCTCTTCCCCTTCACACGATCCTTAACACCCTTGAAGAAGACATAGAAGAGCTCGATGATGTTCAAGGCAAGAGACACCAAAGACACTACCAGCATGAAGATGATGAAGATGGTTTTCTCTGTGGGGCGAGAGAGGAAGCAGTCTACCTGATGAGGGCAGGGATCTCTTTTGCAAGTGTAAACGGCACTCAGGCTGAATCCATAGATGTACCACTGGATCAGCAAGAAGGCCACCTCGAAGACAGACTTGAAGAGGATACTGATGATGTAGGTTCGCAGCAGGCCCCCTCGCATTTTCACCTTGCCGTGCTCTTCAATACCATACTTGAACTTCTTTATTTCAATCTGCTTCAAGTGCATCTCCACATTGACACCATCCGTCTGGGCAACTTTGAGTTCCTCCTCTTTCTTGTTCAGTTTCTCTTCCTTACGCATCACGTAGAACACGTGAGCCAGGTACAAGAGTGTGGGAACAGACACAAATATGATCTGTAGGACCCAGAAGCGTACGTGAGAGATCGGGAAGGATTTGTCATAACAGACGTTTTCACAACCAGGCTGTTGGGTGTTACAACGAAAGGCAGACTGCTCATCACCCCAGGCTGACTCAACCGCAGTCCCCAGTAGCAGAATTCGGAAAATGAAAAGGACAGACAGCCACACCTTCCCTCCAGCAGTGGAGTAGGCTTGAACCTTGTCAAGGAGTTTGCCTAAGGCACTCCAGTCACCCATGTTGCCTGGGTATCACCTGAAAAGAAACAAAAAGACAACATGATCACGGACTACAAATTATCAGTTAAAATGTATAGCTGTTTCCAGTCAATAGTCAAAATATTACAAAAGATCCCTTATCTTTCTAACACTTTACAAAAAAAAAAAAAAAAAAAATTCTAACTCTTCCTGTCCCATTTTCCCCTGCAAATAAGTCTCACGATTTTCCTGAGATACGGTAAGGCTTAGAAGCAGAGCTGACATGCCCAGTAAGCTGCAACCTCAACTTGCAAAGATATGTTACTTGCTCAACCACTGCCCCACCATGTGACTTGAGAAACTGTCTATGCTAAGTACCTCTGCTTATTTTATCCGTCTGATAAATTAGGACAATTCTTGCCAGGTAGGCTTGTGTCTGGATGCATGCCTAAGCAAAATGCTGAAGGATGGTATTCAAGAAGTACGGGTTTAAGAACTGGGATAAGAACACCCATGAAAACACACACACACAACCTGTTTCCAAACCTCAATCTTATTTATACAGCATTTTATTCCTAATTGTACTCTAAACTGTTTCCCCTTGCTATTTCAGTTGTATTCTGTGCATATTCTGGATTATGATCATTTATACTTGTTTCTTCTTAAGCAGTGACTTACGTAGTTCAAAAGTCTGTCTTCTGCCCAGAGAAAAAGTATGTTGTACTAAAATACACCATTTTGACATAATGTGTCATTATGTGCAGGAAACTACTTTCAAAAAATTGAAGATTACATGCACATCACTTTTTTGAAAAGATCTGTTTATTTTAGAGAGAATGCGTATGCATTCAAGTTGGGGGAAGGGCAGAGGGAAACAATTTTGAAGCAGACTCCCATGGAGTGTGGAGCTCCACATGGGGCTCAACTTCCTGACCTATGAGATCCAGACCATAGCTGAAACCAAGAAATAGAGGCCTAACCCACTGGGCCCAGGAACCCCGGCACAACACATTTCAAGTAAAAGTTCAATCTGTCTCAATACTAGTTATAGCCTAAGGGTGGTAGGCATTTTAAAGTGTTATCTCTAGCAAAAATGACTGGCCTTTCATCTTTTGACTGCTATACGCTTTCAATTTCCCTGAGGGGCTTTGGAACCTCATTCTGTACATGAGATTTCACTTTGTCAATACCTAAGCCTAGGATTTCCCCATTGCTGGCGATAAGAAATGGACCCATGTCTGTGGAGACCACAGGGATCTCAAAAGTTATTTAGCTAATTCAATTTATGCTAATTGCCAATAGTTCATTTAACTGATGAAAGTTGAACTCTTCAAGGTATAGGAAATACTCAGCCATCAACAGAGCCACAAGACCTATGATACCAAGGCTAAGGATTTCCAATGCACCACACTGGTTTTAAAATTATAGTAAAGCTGGATTAAGGCTAGAAATGTTTTTATGCTTTGATACAATCTTAGCAAGGGCGGAGAGCTGGGAAAAAATGTGTGACATTACATGTGGCAGCCACAGAGACTATAGTTTAATTTTCAGCAGAGTATTAAGTGGAGAGTAAAAAAAAGGATGAAGTGGTCAAAGATTATTTAATAATCAAAAACAAGCAAAGACTTTCCAGGAGCTCAGTAATGAAATTTTAAGTAGTTCAACTGAAAGTAGAGGATTACACAGGCTTCTTGGAAATACATTCATTATACGAATACGAAAGTTCCTCATCTGGTACTGAATTATGAACCACCTTCTCCTTGGAGGAAGTAAATGAAATCCAAGGGAGTCTTCCCCCTCTCCCCCATGCAACATTACTTTGCCATTTAATACCTGCACCTCTGGGTTGCAGAGGCCAGAAAAAGTAGAATGGAAATCTGGCCTGGGATTTCCTGGATGGAACAAAGAAATGGCTGATCCATAAAGCAAAACTACGTACCAGCTATCTAAATTAGCAGCTGATGGGTGTCTCTGATGGCAACCCAAAGACTGGTGCCAAAGAATGCTAAGGGAAGAGTGGGAGGTGGGTGAGCAGGTCACAGAAATACTTTTCCAATGGTCATAAAAAAAGGGAGCTTCCCTTCTACTTTTGGGAAGGGCCATTTTAGATTCTGAAGTGACATGTTACTGAAACTGATATAAAAAGAGAAGTCAAAAAATCAAAAAAGAACAAAGGGAAAAAAGAACAAAGGCGTATAAGGTTGACAAAGAGAGTCAAGGGAAGGCTCGAAGTGATAGGGAGTAATTGAGCTTTGATGGACAGTTTGATGGTTGAGAGGACGTGAAAGAAAAAACCTACAATTTAGTAGAAAATACTACCCTGGGAATGAAGAAGTACAGTCCATGAGGGTCAAACAAACACAACAGAATTTTTGGAGCTTTATCAATAGATAGTTTCTATGTGATGATGTGTAAATTGGCCTTAATTCTGTTTGCAGAGAATTAGAGTATTTTGCCAGTGTCATCTGCTTTTGCTCAGTACTCCAACTGCCGGGAGGGAAGGGGGACCGCAAAAATAATCAACTCTAAAATGATAAACTGTCTGCATACATCTCATCAAATTCACTCAATGATCGAGCTCATGTATTACTGGGCATACTGAGAGGTCATTTTGGTGTTTCATCTTGATTCAAGGTTCAAAGTTAAAATAAGATTATGTAGATACTCATGGCAATTAATTACTAAGCTTCAGTATATTCTATGGAAAATAAAACCTGACTTTCATGTAATTCTGAGATTCCAAAAAATACCCCACAGTGCCACAGTATGTGATTTGGGTCACTGAGCAGTTAGTTCACTAGGTAGTAGTTCTTTATTAATATACCAGCAACTTGACTGCAAAGTTGTATTTTCTTTAAGCACCCACACAACTGCCATTTGCATTAGTAAGTTCTACTCTTTCAACTGGATGAGATGAATTATCCAATTAGACATCTAGTATGCTGTAACCAGTCATTACCACTATCACAGAGACCATCAGATAATGTTTAATGTGATGGTTAAATGCTTGTGATTTTCAAGGAGAGGTAACAAAAATAGTTACCTTTTCTGGTAGGTGTTCCCTTTGTTGTGAGTCAAAAGTTTTATCGACTAGCTGATCTCCCCAACCCCATTCGTATTTTCATTTTTCCAGGTCTTAGTCAATTAATGTCTTTTTATAAATACTAGGCATAATTTTATGTTCACAGAATCCCTGGCATTGATTTACAGACTATATCCTGCATTCATATTCACCAGTGTAAGACAGGTGTATTTTTTACATGATACATGAGAAGTGCACAGAAGTGGAGTCAGCTGAATGTTCCCAGGTTGCAACTTTGTAGGTAGAGTCAAGTCTTAGTTAAGGAGTTATACAAAGTTCTCATTAGAAGCAAGTGCTGAAGCATCCTCCTCTGTCCTCTGTGCACCGTATTAGGTCACATTTTTCTTTGTTCTTCATAGCCTTCTAAACTAGATGCCAAAAGCCACAGATATGTGAGCACGACCTGTCTGGAGATTCCTGAACCGCATCACAATCACTTGGTAACATTTGTTAACAAACTGGCACTCGCCAGCTTGATGGAATCCGATTTTGGTGAGTGAGAAGTGCTGGGAAATTAGTTTGTCTCTTTTCTCTTTTGTAAACAAATGCACCAGGTTGTTTCTGAAGTTTCAGGCCAGGAGGCAAGCCAAGGGTTCCTTGACATTTTCGGTGCTTTCTTGTTCAAAATATTTAGGATTGGGGAAATGTCAGAAGAGTAGAAAGAGACAGAGTATCTAAAAAGGGCAAAGGGGTGGTCCCAGATCAGGCGCAGAGGCTGTCTGGGCACCTGGGAATGAAGCTCACCCTTCACCCCTCCACTTCCATCTGACGCTCCCCAAGAGCACGAGGACTCAAACACCGTATTTAAAATGAAAATAAAGCTTCAATTTCAAATTACTTTTGACTAAGCACTTCAAGAAGATAAAGAGAAAAAATCTTGAGGGCTAAATGTTTAAGAAAAGGACTATGTAAGTTCCTCATAAAAATCATTATATATGAGCGCCTGGGTGGCTCAGTGGGTTAAGCCTCCGCCTTCAGCTTGGGTCATGATCTCAGGGTCCTGGGATTGAGTCCCACATCAGGCTCTCTGCTCAGCGGGGAGCCTGCTTCCCCATTCTCTCTGCCTGTTCTGCCTACTTGTGATCTTTGTCAAATGAATAAATTAAATCTTTAAAAAAATCATTAAATGGAGCTATTTGGGGAAAAGGGTAATGCTGTGTGTGTGTTTAATACACTAAAACCAAAAAATTTTAAGCCCCTAAAGTAAAATGTAAACCTCCTAATGTTTTTCTATTAACTTTAACCCCTGTCCCTTGACTGAGGGGGCTCAGTCCTGACCATTCCTCTACAATTACAACAGCCAGATGTTCCTTGGTAATACTAACATCCACACATAATTAACATAACCCACATTCATTCTGTCAGCAAATACTACAGGCTTTATCCTCACCCCAAAACCCAGTCTGACGGAATCTCACCACCACCCCTGCTCCTAGCCTGATCTTGGCCATCATCACCTCCTCAGGTTTCAGGTCACTAGCCTAGTCACCCCTGCTTGCCAAACCATTCTCCTCCAATGGCCAACCTCGAGAACAAACAAGCTGCTCTGTCCTGCTCAGCTCTGTTCGGTCTTTGTGGTTCACCTCCTCACTTCTGTAGGTCTCCACTTTGGTCTCACTTCATCAGCCAGCCCTCCAGTCTGAGCGCTTCCTATTCCCTTTGTCCTGTTTTTTTGTTTTGTTTTGTTTTTTGTTGTAGGGTTGTTTTTTTTTTTTTTTGGGGGGGGGGGGGGGGGGTGGGGTGGGGTGGTGGTGTTTATTTGTAATGATCTTTAGCTCTATTTGAAATATTATAGATACTTAACCTGTTTGTTGTTTATCTCCTCCATGACAAGGACTTAGTACTATCTTGTTTCTCTCAACTGGAATGTGAGCCCCACTAGGGTGTTCCTTTGTCTACTGCTGTCTCCAAAGTACTTAAGAGTCAGAGACTCTAAATATGTACCTATTAATTGAATTAAAGGTGGCCTGTACCAAAAAAGGGGCCAGGGCACCAAATTCCATTCACCAGTGTTGTTTACTACCTCTTTGGGGATTTTCTTACATAAATCCAGAATTTCTAAGTTTCCATTTAATTAAATATGAGAATTTCATAGTAAAAACAAAAGTACTGTTAGCATCTCACGTTATACAGACATTAAATTCCTTTCTTTTTTTTTTTTTTTAAAGATTTTGTTTATTTGACAGAGACCACAAGTAGGCAGACAAGCAGGCAGAGAGAGAAAAGGGAAGTAGGCTCTCTGCTGAGCAGAGAGCCTGATGTCCGGCTGGATCCTAGGACCCTGGGGTCCTGACCTGAGCTGAAGACAGAGGCTTTAACCCACTGAGCCACCCAGGTGCCCCCAGACATTAAATTTCCAAGTGATAATTGCTAAAACTGAAAACTGTCTGTTGAAACAACATGCTTCAGATGATTCCTGAACAGGCAATAAGGACTGATATAAGGAAAAAAGGTTCTTAAACAAAGAGCCTCTTGAATTATGTGACATCACAGTAATTTGGGATTCCTGCTACATTGCGTCAGGTATCACAGTATTTACTCAATCTATTATGTCCTTACAGCTTCAGACTGTAAAACCACCACAACCAGCACCTTGTGCCGCCATCCCCCCATTCTGCCGTATTCTCACTCTGACTGCACTAAATGATATAATCATTACCAAGAATAACACCAGAATGCCTTGCAACAGAAGAACGGGCCTATTTAAACTTGTTTTTATTTCTAGAACGACAGATCTTGAGGTAGGCCTGGGGCTCTGAAGGGGAGAGCAACAGCTGAGAGCAACCCTGGGTGACAGGGCATCTCGGTATAGCCGTCTATGCAGGCAATTAAATTGGGTACCTTGCCAAGTATTCCCTATTCATCAAATAATACACAAACTTTGCTTCCTTATACCTGGGCAGTTAGCCTAACTCTGTGCTGTTATCAAACTACTCCATTCAAACATCTATTCTATTTACAATTCTGCTTCTTGGGTCTCTGATTATCCATAGATTCCTCTGTAAAGAATGATACCATTTTATTTCCTCAGGCATGATGCAGGGCACAGAACTGCATGGGGTTTTTTTGGGGGGTGGGGGGAGACAACCTGTCTTTCCTTGGTTCTTACCCCTGTTTATCACATAGTCAATTAACACCAACGTCCACAAACAGTGAGATGACATGGATGTTGGGGGGTGAGGAACTCTAAAGACAGAATGATGCCTACCAAAGAGAGTCAACACCCTGCCCCAATTCAGCAGCTACCACTCAACTACCCGCCAAGAGAAGTGCCTCATGGTCACTTCAGAGGTGCTAAAGAAAAACCCTAAGCCAGAAGCCACAGGCAAAAGCTATGTTCTTCTACTGTGATCTGATGGGCTTCAAAGATGTAATTTCTCTCAGTTCTTGGTGTTCCCCTCCACTCACCTCCGAACTATTTCTACTGAACAGCCTGGTTATTTTGTCATCACGTAAACACACCATTAGGGTACTCACAAGTGTACTGATTTATTTTCTTCAGTGAGCACTGAATAAGATAACTCACGCACTTAAGAGCTCTAAGAGCTCAATAAAGTTTAGTTATTATTCTTTAAAAGATCTTTGGATATAGATACAGCTCATTTATTTTCTTATCTTGAAATATTTTCTTTAGCAAAACAGCAACTAGGAAATTATTAACATTTTCCTAATGGTGATCAAAATCGGTTTTCAAGATGCTCTTTTATTGAGTACAACACTGCAACCTTAGCAATCCCATATAGATCTGTGGGAAGGAAGAATTTACCCTTTATCTGCTGATAAGGAGGGGAAAAAAAACAAAGAATATCTGCCTGTCTTCATTTCTACTTGAAGGCATCTTCCCCAAATCATGGAAAGCGCCCTATCCTTTAGAATGGATCTGGCTCACAGAAATTGCTAAAAACAGACACACACACAATAAAACCCCAAAACACCCCATTCTCTATTACTGTGAATTTTAAGCATTCCATAAAACGTTTTTTTCTAGAAATTACTTAGAAAACTAGGGAAATTTGGATATAAAATTTACAGAAAAATTTAAGGCTAAAGCCAGTGATAACACATTTCTATGATTTGTTTTTTCATTTTCGCAAAAGATAACATGTACACACATAGCCAAATGGCGAATTTAGACAGGCAAAGTGAAGACTTTAGAGAGTTAGCCCAAGGGTCAAAATATATGTACATATATATTCAATTAACCTCCCATGAAGGGGAAACCCTGGGGATTTTTTTTTTTAACTTGATTTACCTATTTTGAGTATTGGCCTTAATGATAAACACTAGATAACTACGCTTTCCTCCAGAGCTGAACTGCTGTCTGTGGATAAGCTTCAACAATCTATTTCAACAACCAAGAGTCTTGGAGAGAAGTCAGAACAACAGGAAAGGTGGAGTAGAAGGTATTAATCACTGGTGACTTTCCTATCATTCCCTTCCCTCCGGTATCATATATAAAAGGCTTCATACCAAGCTACACCTCTGGATATTATAAAAGAAAGGAAGGAATGCACTGTATCATGAGTTTCCATTCTTCTCTATGCAGGAATTGGAAACATCTAAGTAAGAAAACAACTCTCAATATCTGCAAACACACCCTTTCAGATGCTTGCTACAGAGTATCTTTGAAACCTTGTTCCCACAGCAGGTCAGCAATGTAGGAATCAATTACATATTAAAGGGTGAAAAACTGAGTGGATGGGACAGCTGTGGTGATAAACTCTGAAAAGCATTAGAAATGTGTGGAACCTGTGAAAGAAGTAGGAGCACAACCCTGCCACTGCCATTTTCCACACAAAGGACAGGTGACAGCTATACTCTGACTTTAGGAAGTACAAAGCATCACACATACACACTGCCACGACAGAAACTACCCCTGCCATTGGTATAATTTTCAGTCAATTTGGCCTACCTAGAAAAATCAATTACACTTCCCGGGAGGTATTTTCTACCTAACCAATTTTTTTTCATTATTTGAGATGAAATTAATTTAATGAAATCTTTCTTTGCATTAGGACAGGCTTTTATTTTCAACAATCCTCGTACAAAAGTAAAAATTAGGCTTCTTTAAGAAATATCAATCCATTGTTCAAATTCCAACAGGGGACTTGGTGATCAAGTGTGTCTAATTTTCAGAGGGTGAGAGGAAGCATCTTTTTATTACTAACTTGGTTGGTGAAACAGAAATTAAACCCACCTCCAAATAAACCCACATCCACCCTCTTTCCCACCCCCACTTTGCACTTCTAAAGAGAAGCACAGGCACGCCTCAGGGTGAGGATGAGTACAAGGTGGGTCCGGGGAGATTATGATAAACTATCAGAGACGCTCAGCAAACGTTGGGATACTTAAGAAGTTAGTGTGAGCAACCCACTGCTCGGAACTCAAGATTTGAGTTTCCGAATTCTCTACCGATCTGCCTTTGGACACGTCATTAGCTCTTTCCTCATTTCATTACAGGCAGGCACCCCCCCCCCCCCCCCCGGACTCTCCACCCCCATTCTTGGGAAGTTTCGAGAACTTCTAAGAGAGTTACAAGTGCAATATAAATAAGCACGGTAATTCCCAAAGGACTCAGATTGCCTTACCAAAGTTTACACAGTAGGATGCAGCAAGTTTAAGAGAAAAAAAGAGGGGGGAACAGAAGGTAAATTAGACGGACACGTTTAATTTAATTAATCGTTTGCTCTTCTTTAACCATTTGGCACGCAGTCCATCCGCCCCTGCTTCTCTCCCCCTCCCCTTCCTTTCCAGTGGCTCCCGCGGACCTGAGCCCGATTTGGCTGGTAAGGATTTCAGGGAAACATAGTAAAACCTCAACAAACCCCGGGGCTCGGGCAGCGCAGGAGTCCCCGGCAGATGCTAAGATGGCAGAGGCGCCCCGAGCCCCCCCTCACCCCACCCGCCTCCGCCTAAGCTTTCGTTTTTATTTGCTTTTCAGCATTCGCCGGTGCAAATACTTCAAACCTCAGGCTCGCACCAAGAATTTAAACTAATTACTTTGGCCTGTGAAGTGTGAACAGATAAAATCCTTAACGGGCACGAAAATGCACGGTTGCATTTCTGGCTAACAGAATGAGTGTTACCAACAGGAGCATTTAAGAAACTGAACACTTTAAAATAAAAAAATCAACGTAATCACTGCCTACAAGCAGCACCCAAGCAACTCCAACCCAAAGTTGCCCTACAGTTCTGAAGTCTGTTACAGGTTCGGACAGGCATTAGGAAGGGTCGCGGGGCGGAGTGGGGGGGGGGGGCGCTAGCTCCCTCTAAGGCTCCGCTTAAGAAATTTTGTTCCATATTCTTTCTAAGAGTTTCAGTCTTAGGAGGCGGTTTTGGAAACGCACCCTGGCATTCACTTTTGTTCTAAACGTCTCTTCTTCCCTTCTAATGCTTTGTAAGTAACCGCCACCCATTCAAGGGATTCATCTGCTGAATCGCCAACGTGGTCGAGTAAAAAAGGTGGCTCTCCTGAGGGTCTCGTGTTTCCATAGTGGTTGCTAACAAAATAACTACTTACTGTTGCTTTAAAAACCTCAGTATTACAACTCTGATTTTTTATCTTTTTGTTTACTGGGGGAAAATTCTAGGAAGGAACCACGTGGAAGTCAAGTAACCGCAAGGTCTTAACAAAGCACTTTGTTAAGAAGTTTGCTTGGCCGGGCTATAGAACATCAATCATGATTTACATATGAAAAAGCAAGAAGTGTAGAATTCTATAGCAAGCAAGCTAAGCAAATTTGCACTTTGATTTTTGTGATGTTGTCCGTCAAATCCCCAACCCAGGCCCCAACCGTCCCCCCACCCCAGTCACAAAACACCTAGGCTGTTATCCATTACCAGAAAAAGTAAAATTACACTCTAAAATGAAGAACCAAATATCCAGTAAACTGGTGCTTTATTCTAATCGGAAAGGTCTAGATCTTATTTTACCTGTTGCATTACTGTTAGAAACTTTTCAACAGTTAAGAAAATACTGAACGTTCAATTTGAAATTTAAAACTAGAGACACATTTTTAAGTACATCATTCTACTTACAGTATCATATCATACAGTTTTAACATTTTAAAACTTTAGAAAACTTTTACGTGTAGAAAAAGAAACGAATAGGTAAAGTTTGTTTTGTTCTTTTTTTAACTTACTCTTTCTCTTAAAAGAAGGAGGCACGCCAAGTGATTGAACTCCTTGGAGGATGAAGTAAAATGAAAAAGCAAGTTCAGGCACTCAGACCTGTCTATTTAAAGTTTAAAAGTCTGCTGCTGTTTGGTACTTTCTTCACTCCTTGCCCCTAATGAAAGAAAAGTGCTGATACCTCGTAAAAGCTTTTTTCTAATTGGAGCACAGAGCTTTTAAAAGTTTCAAGCCACTGACTCAACGAGGAGGAGGGGCTGGGGAAGGGGAGGGGCAGAGGAAAGGCGGGGAGGAGAGTGGAGAGGAGGCCGGTGAACGTGGAAAAGTGGGGGAGGAAGGCCACAGAGGAATAGCCAGGTTGAGATCAAGTTGTAGTTGAAATTTGCTGACCAGAAAAATGGAATAGCATTAGAGACATGAATGCCATTACTTGTATTTACTCTTTATAGATAGCAATTACTGGTTTTAGTTTAGTGATTGTTTCACCAAAAGTCCAGGGATAATAAAAAGTTCTGTATTTTATAATATTATAATCTTTTCCTAAATTATATATATTGCATATTTCATGTTGCAGTAAATAAAAATGGTGGAACAGAGTTTAGCCAGTGCAAACTTGTTTCATATTGGCCAACGTGTGTGAAGCTAAAGGTAGGTGTGAGTTATTTGATGATCTAATTCCTTTCCTCTTGATTTAAGTAGGGACAATTAACAAAGGAACCAGTGGGATGGGAGAAAGACATTGCACAAATGAACTTATGTGATGGTATGCCCATCCCAAACCTACCATCCAACCCCACTGACTGCTTTGAATTTTTACTCTTTCCTTCAGTTTAGCGAAAACTAGATTTACATGACAAATGTATTATATATAAAAGTTTTGACTTGGAGATCATGGTATCTGACCTCTACCAAATCTTTGAGGAACTAAAAATTTATAGTATCTCAGTTCCATTCATGGCAATGCATTAAAAAATAATGCAGGCTTTCTTTTTGTTTTTTGTTTTTAATGAAATACCCACATGTATGTTTGCATTAAGTGGGTCCCAAAAACTATTGACCCTCCTGGTGACTATCTCCATCTCCAAAACCAACTGCAGAGTTTTCTGACCAGTGACAGAACCGTGCATATAAATTTTATTTATGTAATTTTCCTCCACGTCTCTCTTTAGTACTTTGCATTAGGGTTTATAATGGCTTGAGTCATGTTGCCTCCTTCTTAGAGTGGGTAGCTCCTTTGAGGACTCCCTAGATGCCATACCAGAGGGCTGTGGTCGGGCAATTCCCCATAAAGAGGCTTCAGTGATGCTCCTGACGTTGGGCAGGGAAATGTCTTGGCCCTTATTTTCTGGAAACAAAGCAAGTTCATCTAGCTTGAATATTCCTCACTCTTTTCACACTAATACAAGTACCAAGAAAAAGGAGATGGCAAATATTTCCTGACAGATGGCTTTCCCTAAATATACTTTCATTAAAATGATTATGAAACACCTTTTGAAATGTTGTTATTTTAAGACCAATTTTGCTCTCAGTTGCTCGGCTATACTATTTCCAAGGGTACATTTCTCTTTAAAGTCAAAGAAGATGAATAAAGAAATAGAAATTATAATCTGACTTTCATATCTCCAAGCTCAGCAACCCGTGAATATTGTTTTGGTTTTGTATATATATCATCCTATCCTTCACATGAGTCTGTTGTGTTGTCCTAACTAAAAAATATTGTTTTCAGTTTAGAAAACATTCATGAAAATGTGATTTATTCTCTTTATTATAAGAAAATCTGTTTCCCTCCTTTTAAAAAAGAAGTCTGTGCTTCATTTATTTTACATTACTGTTTCACTTTAGTAAAATTATTTATCTAGTACAATTATTATTTAATTTATCCATTTTATTTAAAAATTTTCCTAAAATGCTAATTCAGAATTACTTGCATGATGAAAAAGTTGTGATTATTTTATAACAAGCTTTTTTTTTTTTTTAAGATTTTATTTATTTATTTATTTGACAGAGAGAGACATAGGAAGAGAAGGAACACAAGCAGGGGGAGTGGGAGAGGGAGAAGCAGACTTCCAGTGGAACAGGGAGCCTGATGCTGGGCTCAATCCCAGGACCTTAGATTCATCACCTGAGCTTAAGGCAGATGCTTAAGGACTGAGCCACTCAGGTGCACCAACAAGTTTTTTAAAACAACAAATTGTGTTTTTTTCAGTTGTGTTTTGTTAGGTGTACAAAAGGATATTGATATTTAAATATTCTGCTACGTTTTCTTTTTAATGTATGCCTATATGACCAACCTGAAATAAAACTAAAGGATATCCTTATACCAAATAAGGTTATTCATGGATATCACTTGAACCATTTCCTAAGCCAAAGGGATTAGTCAAAGCATGCACCAGTAATTAAATACTCTCTTAACATATAGAATATACTATATCTTTCATTTCTAAAATGATTTTCACACTCTATGTGATTTTCTCTTCTTTTGGAATAATTCTACCAAAATATGATCCTATAAGTAATAATGCTCTAAGAGGAGTTGGGTTACTGTGAATGGCTTCCCTGTTAGAACGCTGACAACCAGTTTTCTCTCGTGAATACTTACCAGCTTCTCCAAATGCCTGGTAGAAACTCCTATTTTACTTCTTACTCTAGGCTGATGAGTTACATTTTGATCAGTAATGCACTTTTACTTTATATTTTAAAAAGATTTTATTCACTTTTGAAAGAGTGAGCAAGAGAGAAAGCACAAAGATGGGTAGGGGTGGAGGAAGAGGGAAAAGCCGACTTCCTGCTGAGTAGGAGTCCAACATGGGGCTCAGGGCTCCATCCCAGGATGCTGGGATCATGGCCCCAGGATCATGACCTGAGCTGAAGGCAGAGGCTTAACCGACAGCCACCCAGGCACCCCAGTCATGTACTTTTATAAAGAATCTCATTTACCTGACCTTAGAAGCTCTTCTCCATTGAAATATTTTATAAAAATTGTGGGACAGATTCTTTAAAAATGTTTTCCTCATATTCTCAGAATACTAAAGCCATTTCATCAATGTAAAAACTGACTTTCCAGAACTGTATCTTCTCTGATTGCTAGATCTTGTCTGTGTAGAAGAAATGGATGCAGTCTGATTTGCTAGTCAGGTAATACTGCTCCTGAGGGATGAGGGGACAGTCACTTTGAGTTACCATCATCTGCACAGCTTCTTCAGGCACCACTATGGGCCAGGCTTAGAGTCTGCCATATCCTTGTTGGTATGTGGGTTGAAAAATGCATACTATTGGCACAGTGGACAATATACTCTTTTTCAGAACTGTGAGGATTTCCTAATATGAGAACAAACTGCATATTTGGATTTTTACCTTTGTTCCAAAATACCAATTTCTGGAATTTTTTAAGAGATCAATGGATGGATTCATTTTTAAGGAATTTAAATGCCTATCTCACATAAACTGTGATAGATAACTCTCTTTCTTCAAAAATAATTGGTGGCCGTAGATTGGAGATGAGTAAGGAGAACACTGTACTGGTACAGGAATGAGTTATAGGAACTTGAACTGGGGTACTTGGAGTAAAGGAAAGGAAACTAGAATTATCAGAATTTGATGACAGCTTGAATGAGGAGGACAAGGGAGAGAAGATGTGGAAACAGAGTTTGGAGTGTTGATTGGGAAAATGTTACACAAAAAAGGAAGTCTGGATTACTAACTGATTTGCTGAAAGAGATGTAACAATTTTGATTTGCAGTAGTTTAGTATGAAGAAGTGAAACATCTAGGTAAAGATATCTCACTGGAAATTTAAAATATTGACTGTGGAATTCAGGTTAAAATTGTTTTAAGATTTGGGATTATACACATAGAACTGATGTTTGAAAACAACAGGTACAGATGAGATTACTAAGAGATATGATGATTTAGGCTATATGCCAAAAAGCCACACACACAGCCCGAGTGGATTTCCTCATTTAATGTAAGCAAATAAAAAAGAATGAAAAAAAGAGGCAAGGTAGAATCTGGGAAAGATAAGGGTATTTAAAATAACCACAAGGGCTTATTTGTAAGGAAGTATCACCTAAGTACTGGGAGAGTTTCAACTTTGAAAAAAGGAGTTATTCCTTTAAAACAAGAGTGAATGCAGAGCATAAAGAAAAAAAAAATGTTTTGAGGTGAAGAGTATGAGCATTAGGAAGCTAGAGTTTGAAGATAACTTCTCAAAGTGGTTGGGGGGCGCCTGGGTGGCTCAGTGGTTTGGGCTGCTGCCTTCGGCTCGGGTCTTGATCTCAGGGTCAAAGTGGTGAGGTTACCTGCTTACTACAAATGAAGAGTGAGTTGAGTAGAGCTGAAGTTTGCAATACCTCTGGGGGTTTCAGAAGACACCCATAGATGAATAAAAGGATTATCTAAATCATCTAGGATGATTGTGTACTGGAGTAAAATAGCATTGTTTTATAGATTTCCTTTCATTAGCATCAGAATAAACCTTTCTTTGTTTCCATTTCTTTGTTTGCATACCAAGTTTCCATTTTTATCTAATAATTAGTGAATAGTAAGGAAGCAGAAGTTAATTTGGACCTCAATAGTATGCAAGTTCAAAAATACTCTACTTAAATTGGTAAAACCAGCCATAAAATGTGTTCTTAATGTGACTGTTGATCAATCATAACTTCCTTTAGAGTAGTGAAGATTTCCCAACATATTACTGATTTGTGCTAGAATCCTTTTTCAATAGATGTATTTCGGGGTTTGACAATTTGCTTCATAACTCCAGAGAATTCACTTAACTGAGACCGGCTTCCCATTTATTTAGCATTCTACCAAACCTGAGAGAGATTTAAGGATCAAAGGTTGTCTCAACCTGAACTTATTCTGATAGATGGCCCACCTCTATCTCCAAGTGAATCTTACTGTGAGACTACATCCAAAAAAAAAAAAAAAAATTAAAAAAAAAGTCAAGGGAAGAACTGTTTTGTTTTGTTTTGTTGTGTTTTATTTTGTTGAATGGGAGAGTCCCAGCCAGTGGATAAATATGTCTTTGGCTCCACCTTCTGTACAAAATGAAAATGAACATCATTGGAAGTAACTGGTAAATCATTTACTATTTTCACTTAAAAATTTTTTTCGCCTTTTATTTTTTTTTATTTATTTGTTTTCAGCATAACAGTATTCATTAAAATTTCACCTTTTAAAAACTAAGCTTGGTTCATTTTTATGATCATTTTTGAATGTTTATATTCCTTCATGCAGAAGTATTTCCTATGTCTGAGGAACTATGCGAAGTGAGGATATTTTAGTTATGCAGTGAAAACAAAAACAGTATGAGGTTGAAATTCATTCAGCTTTAGAGTTTTCTTTAACTGAATTTTGAAAAAGCAACCAATGATTATTGGAAAAATAATAGTTTTTTTTTCTTAAAGGAATATGTGTTGTTGTTTTTTTTCTACAGTTCTGCTGGGGTTGCCATTTTTAAGCATCCTATTAACTGTGTGCCCTCTTAAGAAATTACGAGAAGCAAAGCTAGAAGTTTTGGATCTGAAATTATTGATTTTGTGCATATATTAATTTATATTAAGGAGACACAATAAGGCATTTAGACAGACTGACAGTTGGCTATTTCCTCTTACAATTTAAGTCAGCTAAGGCTCATCTAACAAATAAGAAAATACTGTAATATTTTAGGCAAAGAAAATGAACATTATTTACTTAATTAAAATCATTCAGCAAAGTAGTTGTCTCATCAATGTAATCATTCACTATCATTTTATATTTGGCATTATACTGAATGCAGTACAAATTTGGAGAACAGAGAGAATATTTTATAAGTGCAGGTGATTCCTTAATATGAAAAGTGTTTGCAGTCAATCAATGTGAGCAAACATAGTTATAATAACAAATGCATGAACAAAATTATTCACATATGAGTTAACGCCAAAGAAAAGGAAAAGCCAATATTGCTTCAGAAGTCAGCCAGATAAAAATTCCCAAATGAAATATTTATATACTTGGTCATAGCACCACTTACTAAAGTCGTTAAAATGCCCTTCTGTTGTATGTCTAAGTCTGCTTTGGTGTACAGGGAAAGGTATCTATGGGCAGCTTTATATTGTACATATCCTTTGTGGAACATGTTTTTTTATGGACATTACCAAATGTAATAGAGTTTTCATTTAGGATAGCATGAAACAACACAATTATTTTTAAGAAATGATGTTTCATTAACACTGACCTCTACCTCTGAAACTAATAATACATTATATGTTAATTATTAATTACATTTAAATGTAAAAATCCCAAAAGAAGAAATTATGTTCCATAGTAACTATATATTCTGTATGTAGTAAAAATATTACAACCCACACAACTCTAAGAATGACAAAATTAACAAACTTTGTAAGACCTTGAGAGAGCCTCCAGTTTCTTATTAATTAATTATTTGCTGCTAGATATGAGTTGTACTTTAGTGTCAGGTGGTTAGTGATACAAAAACAAGGTCCAAAACTGTTGCAGCAAATTTAATATGTTTGGAAGGAAAATTTAATATGCTTAATATGTTTGGAAGGTGACTTTCTAAACTCTTGAAGATTCATATAGTCACCTACAACAAAACACTAGAGGTCAGAGGCAGACAATATAAAGTCAGGATATTACCACTGGGTAAAGTAGAGCTTAAGGATGTTAAAATCTCCTTCAGACTGAAATCATCTCCCCTAGCCATTCACTATGGAGGGTAGATTTTTCCACCATTAAAGTTCTACCTGTGGATTAAGACACTGGAATCCTTAAGGAAGTGACAAGGTACCTATGGGCATTTAACAGAAATTAGTTTATCATTGTACTTACAAAGAAAGCTTTAAAAATCTGGAGATATAAATTTGTATAGGAATAAGCAATCAAGGGATCTACAAACTGCACAACTTTTATGTTCTTTTTGGCATATAACTAGTGACCATCACAAAAAACTGAGGTTTATTAAGGCTATTCCCCATGACATTAGTGCCAGATTAAAATATAAGCTTTTAGACCAAGGTCAGCATCACATTTAGACACTTGCTTGAAGCACTTAGTAGTAAGCAGGCACTGAACATTTTGTGTAACTTGCTTTGTATTCTCTATGAAGTCCCAGCTTTGTTCTTTGTAAGTGCTGAGACCACCACTTCACATGAAAAGAAGTGACGATATTCCAGAAGCAGTATGCATACTGTAATACAAAGACTTGGCCACTCGGTATTGTCCAAACCAATGACTGCAGAACCAAGGGTCCCATAACTAGTGTCTCACATCCTGTTCATGTGAAATTACAGTCAATGTACATTTGTTGAATATCACCAAGTTCACCAAGGAGAGCCTATTTCTAACGATCATTTTGCTGATTAACAAGGCACTAATTTCACCAGTGAAAATCTGTATCTGACATTTGGGATGCTAATTAACAAATGTCTGGTGTGTTTCAAGGACATGGATACAGAAGCACTTGTAGTTCTCCCTGAGGGGGACTTTCTGATGTGTATTTGTCACCCGCCCCTAGACTATGAATTCTTGATCATTATCCAGATTCTACATGTAACTTCAACCAACCAATACACACATTTATAGCACTGTATCTTTGCTGAAATTTTAAAAAGTGAATCATAAAACAGGAAAAGTATGCATTCCTTGTATAGTACAATTTAGTATACTAGAAAATGGACTTAGTTTTTAGAATCCTGATAGTAAAAGGGTAAGAGAAAGTCAGGAGTTGAAAGGAGATACCAGAAGAATTGGAGGATATTAAGAACATATAGGGATAGTTTAATAATTTTACATTTGAATGGCCCTATCTCAAGACGTTATGTATTTATTCCTAAAAAAGGCATGGATATTTTAAATGCTTTTAGTTTAAAGTTAATATGTATTCTTACTACTTCATGATACTTTATATTTACTTTCATAAGTAGTTTGAATCCTACATCATGTAAAGTCCAGATTTACTCATATTCAGTGGGTTTTCCTTCATGTTTCACACTGACCGTCTCCACCCCGCACCCCTGATATTATACTTGTAGGCAGGTTGTTATCATCTGACTTCTGATTTTACAAGCAGCAGAAATAGCTGGTATTTTGATATTCTCCTGACAATCTTGTTTATAAAATTCCTAGTCAAAATAGCAGACTTGATATGTTTGAAAAGGTCAGGTGACTTTTTAGTCTATTAAAAATTCATGCAGTATTGGGTGTAATTCATTCTAATAATCAATTTCCCTTCTGTAATTTCAGTAGTTCTTTTATTTTCATTCTTGAGTAAAACACTAATGGTTTTCAAATATTGAAATTTAAAATATTAAGGTGTGGAAAGTAAAAGAAGTCAAGTTATGATTATAATAGGCAATGGAATATTTTTTTAATTCTGAAGCATTAATAGAGACAATAGATATACTCCAGTGATGTAATTCTTGTTTCATGGATTTGTATATAAAAATTTTCAGTAACTTACTTGGCTTCTTTGAAATAGCTTAGCCAAAAATTAACAACTCAGGAAATGACAGATGCTGGCAAGGATGCGGAAAAAGGGGAACCCTTCTACACTGTTGGTGGGAATGCAAGCTGGTACAGCCACTCTGGAAAACAGCATGGAGATTCCTCAAAAAGCTGGAAATAGAGCTACCCTATGACCCAACAATTGCACTACTGGGTATTTACCCTAAAAATACAAACATAGTGATCCAAAGGAGCATGTGCACTTGAGTGCTTATAGCAGCAATGTCCACAATAGCCGAACTATGGAAAGAACCTAGATGTCCATCAATAGATGAATGGATAAAGAAGATGTGGTATATATATATATACAATGGAATACTATGCAGCCATCAAAAGAAATGAAATCTTGCCATTTGTGACGATGTGGATGAAACTAGAGGGTATCATGCTTAGCGAAGTAAGTCAATCAGAGAAAGACAACTATCATATGATCTCCCTGATATGAGGAAGTGAAGATGTAATGTGGGGGGTTTTGGGGGGTAGGAAAAGAATAAATGAAACAAGATGGGGTAGGGAGGGGGACAAACCATAAGAGACTCTTAATCTCACAAAACAAACTGAGGGTTGCTGGGGGGAGGGGGTTTGGGAGAGGGAGGTGGGGTTATGGACATTGGGGAGGGTATGTGCTATGGTGAGTGCTGTGAAGTGTGTAAACCTGGCGATTCACAGACCTGTACCCCTGGGGATAAAAATGCATTATATGATTATAAAAAAATTTAAAAATTAAAAAAAAAAAATAGCTTAGCCAGTGGGAAAAAGACTACAGTTGTGAATCAGACCTTTAGATTATGCCCATCCATGAAATGATAGCATATTGTTTGTTTAGAGTAAATTCTAAAGTATAGCCAACTTTAACAGATATTTTTAATGAATCGACTGCCAAACCTGTAGGACATAAAATAAGCCTTTATTTTAGACCTTAATTAGGCAATGAAAACTGAAGTTTTGGATTCAGATTCAAGAAACAGTTTTAGAGGGGCACCTGGGCGACTCAGTGGGTTAAGCTTCTCTCTTAGGCTCAGGTCATGATCCCAGGGTCCTGGGATGGAGCCCCGCATCAGGCTCTAGGCTCAGCAGGGAGCCTGCTTGCCCCTCTCTCTCTCTGCCTGCTGCTCTGCCTACTTGTGATCTCTTTGTCAAATAAATAAAATCTTAAAAGAAAAAAAATAAACAGTTATAGAAAGACTATTATGTCTTTAGTATTTCTGTGCTTTTATCTAAGTCAATCCTGATAAGTCAGATTCATTTGCAAGGGCTTCCAAGGTCCTTAAACATGAAGACATGCTAAAGCCAAATTATAAAATGCTTGGTACACTTTAATATTTAAATTAACTAGTTAATAATTTTAATATAAAACCCCATAAAACTATATAATTTTACTATTCATATCACAAATTATAAGATATATTTTAAATAATATAAAATTACCTAATAGTTCATCATAAGGCAAGGTGAGCCCATAATATTAAAAGGCTTTTGGTTACATTCTTCTTTTCAAATGTCAGTTTATCTAGTCATATGTGTAACCTTATTTGGAAATGATATCAAAACTCCACAGTTGAGGCCTTCCCAGGTGAGAAAGCCAGACCAAATGGCCCTTCTGATAACGCTTTCTCTGTTTAGCTCCTCCTCTGTGCCCTGGCCTCTTAGTTAGAGGATCTGGATTCCAGGCCAGAAATTGGAGCTTCTCCTTTGCCATTGACTTGCTAGTTACTTTTGCTTTGGATTATTCCTTGACTTGTTTTTTCTACCAACTTTTTGATGTGTAATACACCTATAGAAGAGTGAACATATCCTAAATATGTAATTTGATGGATTTTGCAAATCAGATACATCTATTTAACCAGAAATCCTATCAAGAACTGGAAAATTGCGTCAGCATCATCCCCATAGCTTTCCTTGAAGCCCCGTTCTTTCAGTAGCTCCCCCATACTGATTACCATAAGGGTAATCACTATCCAGTCTTTCTTATTTTTCCCTCCTCTTTTTAATTAAATAGTTTTTAAAAATGTGCTTTTTTGTGGTCTGGCTTCTTTCAGTTTCATCTATATCACTATAGACAGTTACAAGTTATTCATAATTATTGATCAGTAATATACTCTTGGATGAAATACCACAGTTTATTTTTTCTACCTTTAATGGACTTTTGGGTAATTTCCAATTTTTGGATTTTACAAATAAAAATCCTCTGAACATTCTAGTACACGTCTTTGGAGTTTTATGTCATTTTTACTGATTTGTAAGATCTTTTATTTATTTACTGGGTCCTTTGTCAGTCAGTATATTATGAAAATCTTTGCTTCCTCTGTTTGCCTTTTTACTCTCTTCATGGTTTCTCTTGATGAAGAGAAATTTCTAAATTGTCAATTTTGCTTTACAGTTAGGACCTTTTGTGATTTTTTAAAGAAATCCTTGCCATTCCAACTAAAATCAAGATACTCCAATGTTTCCTTCTAAAAGTTTTATTGTTTTATCTTTCACTTTTAGATCTGTAATACCTGTGAAATTGACTTTGTGCATGGCATAAAGTAGGGGTCAAATTACATTTTTGTCAATATAGAAATTTAGTTTATGCAACATCATTTATTAAAAAGACCATCCTTGGGGCACCTCGGTGGCTGAGTTGGTATTAAATGTCTCCCTTTGGTTCAGGTCATAATACTAGGGTCCTGGGACTGAGCCCCATGTTCGGCTCTCTGCTCAGTGAGAAGGGTGCTTCTTTCTTCCCTCTGCCCTTCCCCTTGCTCTCTCTCTTTCCCTCTCAAATAAATAAATAAAGTCTTAAAAAAAATAAAAAGACCATTCTTTTTCCAATGTACTTCAGTGTTCTCTCAGTTGTCAATCAGCTGACTCTATATGTCTGGGTCTATTTCTCTAGGTCTATTTTTCTTTTCTAGTCATATATTTCTATATGACTATCTATTCCATTGGTCAGTTTGTCTATCTTTGTAAAGGTAACACATTCTCTTAGTTACTAATCTTTTATGAAAGTTCTTGGTATATGACAGTATAAGTCCTGCAGCTTTGTTCTACTTTTTCGGATCATTGTCAGCTGTACTTGGCCCTGCATCTTCATATTATTTTTAAAAAATCATCTTAATTTTCACATACATGCAAAATAAATGATGAATTTAAAAAAAAAAACTGCTAGGATTCTTATTGGGATGGGCTTACGATGATTCTGTAGATTTTTCATTCTTTATTTTGCCTTCATTTTCAAGGGTATTTTCACTGAATATAGAATTCGGGGTTTAATTTCTTTTGTTAAGCACTTGCATGCATAATGCATCACATCCTAGCCTCATAGTATATGAGAAGTGAGCTATTAATTGGATTATTATTCTTGTATATGTAAAGTGTTATTTTTTTTTTTTCTTGTTGATCATAAGATTTGCTCTTTGTCTTTGGTTCTCAATTATACAGCTGTTGTAACTGAAAATTTCTGTCTTTCATCAGATTTGGGAACTGGAGACCATTACACCTTCAATTTTAAAAAGTGGATTTTGGTTTTTTTTGCTTTTTTGGGTTTTTGTTTTGTTTTGTTTTTTTGCTATGCTCTCATTCTCATGTCAATTTTGGACTATGATATATATAGAACTATGTACTATCATCTAACTGGTCCCAGAGGCTTTGTTCAATTTTTTTTTCTCCCTATTTTCATATTGAATAATTTCTTTTGATCTATCTTTAACTTCATTTGCTTTTTCTTTTGTCATGTCCATTCTGTTGAGGTCCACCCATTGATTATGTTTTTTAACATATTATATATTTTTTTGGTTCTAAAATTTTCTTGTCTTTTCCTTTATAATTTTTATTACTCTGCTGAGATTTCATAGTGTTTTATTCAGTTGTGAACATATTTTGTTTTACTTCATTGATGTTAGTTAATAGCCACTTTTAAACTATTAACTTTTAGTACTAACACAGGACATCTTAGGGCTACTGTTAATTGATTTTCTTTTCTATTTTAGTGTGTTCCATTTATCTGGTTTTTCTTATCAGGCAATTTAAAAGTATATCCTAGAAATGGTAAGTGTTAAGTTTTTGAGATTCTGGATTCTGTTATTTTTCTCTGCTGTGTGTTATTTCTTTTGTTCCAGCCTGCAATTATCTTATTGGAATTTTTTGTAGGATAAGATTATTTTAGAGCTGAACTAGGACAGCTCTGTGTTTGTCTTAGGGACATCTGAAAATCTGTCACCTAAGCTTGACTAAGAAAAGATCAGTGAGCTAACTAATAATTTATAATATGCTGTTTTAAGTTCAAAAGTCCCCTGCAGGTGCCCAGGATTGACTTGTTTGTGGATGAATTATACCTGGCATGACCAGTTAAACTTTTGGCCTTGGCTTTTATACCTAAAAGAACATTAGAGGGCCCACTGAAAATTTCTGGGCAGGCCTCCTGAAATCAAGACTTACCAGAGAAATCTTAGCAATTCATTCCCAAGATGAAATACATACTCATTTTGTAAGAATGACAGAGCCTGGGGAACTGTGTCTGGAGGTTTCACATACCCTTAGTGTTGTTTTTTGTATTGTTTTGGTTGTTTTGCTTTCCTAACCCCTCTGACCCTTCTCTTAAACCATATATCCTTTGCCTTTCATAAATGTCTTACATGAGTGTGCTCTGTGGAGTCTTGTAAATCCTTTCAATTAATTATCTAACCTGATAACTGCTAAAGTTGAACTCTTAACTCTTTTTCTTGGGTGGCAGCATTCAATTACTATTGGCCAGGATCCTTCTAACTGTTCCATACATGTGTGATTAAGGTGTCAGTCAAAGAAAGATATGGGCAGGATAAATTTGAGCAACCCCTTTCTGAGAATTTTTCCTTCCAAAATGTAGCTACTCTCTTCAATAGTCAAAATTTTCTGAGCTTCAGTCTTTTGATTCACTGGGCTGTTTTCCATCACAGCCCCAGTGCTTCTAGCATCTGCTCTTGGTCTCCAGCTGAAAGTTGCAAAAAATGAGTACTCACTTGATGGAACTCCATTTTTCTAGACAAGTACACAGTCCATCTCATTCTGTTTACTCACCAATGCTGTAAGTAGCTCCTATTTGTATTAGGTCTAGATTTTATGGTTTTTTCTGTGGAGAATTCAGGCTGATTTGGTCTTACTCTATCATTATTGGAAGTGGAACTGCTCTCATGAGATTTTTAAACTACTGTCTTTTTAAAAAAAAAGTTGTTTTAAAATGAAAAAATAGTGCTATATTTTAATTTGTTTGATACACAAGATTTATTCTGGAATGAGCTAACGGAATGTTTGGAATCAGAGAATTTAAAGGAGAGGCTGTCCTATCCTAAGAATAATTATGAATCCATTCGGTCAGAAAAAATATTTTACCAAAAAGTTAAGCTTCCTCAGTTGTCTGCTAATTCTAGCTAAGTGGTCTAATGATGTATTTGACTCACTACAGTCCAAGCATTATTGCATAATGACAAATAGATGCCAGTTACATCTATGGGGAAAAAAGAAGCTTGCTATATGTAATACATGAATATAATCCTTTCTTCCTTTTCACTATGTTATTATACCTTCTCAGTTAATCCAATGAAGTAGGTATTGTATATCTGTTTAACAGATGATCGAACATATTCTGGGAAGTTAAGTAACCTTCTCAAAGTCACAGTACTAAACAATAAAGCCTGGTCTATTAGATTTCTAAGTCTGAGCTCTTAGTTATATAATACATGATTAACTACTGTGAGTTAATTGGTATTTATAAGGATGTGTATGTGTGCACGTGTGTGTATGTGTGTGTGTGTGTGTGTGTGTATGCTTTTAGTATATTTTTAGTAAGTGAATTATTCCTGGCAGAGGGAAAAAGAAATGGAAAATGCTAACAACTTTATAAATTTCTTGTGCATAATGGTATTAAATTTATCAGCAAATGAATATGGTTTTTATGAGGCATGTAAACAAGTTTATATTAAACCATAATTGTTCAGTTTTCTTTAGTATATTTAAAATAACTTTGCCCTATAGTTAATACCTCTGGAAGCACAATTATATTTTGTAGTATTGTAGGAAGACCTGTAAGGCAGACTGGAAAACTATGACCCACAGGCCAAATCCTGCCCACCATTTATTTTTGTAAGTAAAATTTTATGTTGTTATTTTATTGGAATGCAATCATGATTATTTTTGTACTTATTGTCTATGGCTGCTTTTGAGCTATAATGGCCAGAAGTAAGTAGTTGTAGCCAATACACAATGACTATCAAACCTAAAATAGTCACACTCTGACTCTTAGCAGAGACAATCTGTCAATGCCTACTCTTAAAGTATCCTTGAGATTCTCAAATTTTTATTAGTTTCCCATCCTCTGCCTTCCTTTTTTTTTTTTAAAGGATTTTATTTATTTAGTCATGAGAGAGACAGAGAGGGGCAGAGGGAGAAGCAGGCTCTCCACAGAGCAGGAAGCCTGATGGGAGACTGGAACCCAGCAGAAGGCAGATGCTAACCGACTGAGTCACCCAGGTGTCCTAAAACTTTGCATTTTATTAATAAGGTATTTAAGATCCAAAGTGGCCTAGAAAACCAATGAATTATATATCTAGGACTAGAACTTTGAATAATTGTCTTTCTTTTTCTTTTCATTTCTTTCTTCTTCTTCTTCTTCTTTTTTTTTTTTTCTTTTAGTCTCATGTTTATAGGAAGACATGGTTCTCTGATCTCTGTGTGAATTTTATTCCGGTCTTTCTCTAAATCATTTCCCACATGATGAATTAGGTTTATAAGCTGGGGAAGTATTTCCTTCAGGTTCACAAACACAGAATCAAATCACAGAACAATCTGTTTTAAAAGGCTACATTTTTACACAAACAGTACATGATTTGGCAAGCTAATATTTAGAAGACCAATGTCAGTGGGTAGAAATAATTTGTTCACTTTATACCTGCTTCTCTCAAGTTACCTAACCTTCATATTTGCTGAAATTTTCAGTGTGTAATTGACCTATCTAAAGGTGGTTGCTGGTTATCATGCTGATTTCCAAAGCTTTCAGACTGATAGTAAAACATTTCAGAGAGCTAGTAATGATGTATTTAAGAAGAAAAATACTGCTATAAAAGGTGTCCTTATAATGTAGTATGTGCATGAATTTGCCTTTTATTCTTCCAAACCGTAAGCTCTTATCTTAACATTGATTCCTTATAAAAAACCCAAATGAAGGGGTGCCTGCGTGGCTTAGTGGGTTAAAGCCTCTGCCTTCAGCTCAGGTCATGATCCCAGGACCAATCCCTGCATCAGGCTCTCTGCTCAATAAGTAAAATCTTAAAAAAAAAAAAAAAAAAAAAAAAGAAGATTTGGATAGAAGACTTCAAGCCTTCTTTTTTTGTGAATATATGCTAAAACTCTATCTTTAGGCACATATCATGATAATGGGACATCAGATGCTGCTGCACAATGAAAAGCATTTTCATCATTAAAATATTATCTGAACATTATTCACAAAGGCTTTTACTTATATTGTTGGAATCCCTCTAACTTTAAATAGGCTCTAGATTTGGGTGCCACATTTGCAGAATATGACATTTAATTGGTGAACTTTATTAAATGCAGACATTTGGGATCTGTGGCAGCAACTGCATGTATCTTAAAGATTTAAGGGTCAAAATTGTTCAGGGGGATAATGATGAGGGAGCAGAAGGCTCTCTGAAGACAAAGAATAAGCGGACACCCTGCAACCCCCCTCCCACCACTCCTGGGTGGGACATGTGTGACATTCTTCCAGGAATCTCCCAACTATCTTAATGTTAATCCCTTGCTAGAGGGGAAAACAACCTTAACTTGACAATGGCACAGCTTCTGGTATCTTGTAGGTCTTCTTTAATCCTTTTAAAACATCACTTTTCCATACTTCTCCCAACCCACAGCAGCAATTTCTGCCTGTGGATCCTGTCTCCATGATTTAATAAAACCAACATTCTGCACCAAAAAATAAAATAAAATAAAATAAAATAAATAAATCTGATTGTGAGTCTGAAGCACAGCAAAGTCCCTTAAAGTATTGAAGAAACAGTTTTCATCTGACAATCTAGAAAATTGAGTTCCAATCTTGGCTATCCTGTTAAGGTATAATGTGTCCTTGGATAAGTCACTTCAGTAGCAAACAGGGTAGAAGCCTGCTTTTGAAAGCTCTTGCTTTTCTCCAGAGTTGTCCAATTTCTTGAGTTTTCTAATCTGTGAAACAGGGATGATAATATTGTCCACCTTGGAATTCTTGTGAGAATTAAGATCATGTAGATAAAGTGTTTAATACAGTACGTGGCACATAGTAAGAACTCAGTAAAAGTTAATTTATTAGACTTATTATGATCACTATTAGTACTGCTACCAAAATGACTTAGAACTATAATTCAGGATAATAGACATACTATTTTACCCCTACAAAACCAAGAAAGAGCTGGCCTTTTTCATTTGTTCATTTAGTCTTCCATTTATTTTAACAAATTATCATAGTTAGCTGCCAGGATCCAGGCACTGCACTACCCTTGCACTGAGGATACAATGTTGAATATTATGGAGTCTCCCACCTCAGCAGACTTATATCCCACTGGAAGATAAAGACCAAAAAACTAACTCCATATGCCTATAGTTTTCCCTTTGAAGTACAATCACTTCACTAAGAAAATAAACTGACAATACTACGGGGCAACTCTAGAATCCTGTTCTTCCATAATGAAACACGAAGTATTGCTCAGGCTCAAGCACTCAACGAGGGAGAGAAATAATGGCTCTTTTCAACAATTTGCTGTATCATTTTGGCATTATCATAGAATTTATATCTACCTTGTGGAAAGAATAGTAATCAAGCAAGCTGCTGCTTTTATTTAAAAAAAAAAAAAGCTTAAACACTTGGTAAAAAGACATTTCACCCACCTCCACAAAGACAATAATAATTTCCATTAGATAGTTTTATCCCTTTTCTTGAGTAGTGTGGTACATACATATTAAACAAGTTTGTACTTTTGGAGAACTTGTTGCTGTGAGAGTAGTTTAGATAAAATGAGCTAGGAGTGTTTAGTTAAACTCCCCTCGGTCTGGTGGCACTCATTGTCTTTGACATCTAGAAGAGGTTTTATAATCCTGTTGCTATAATTTTAAAGACTTAATAAAATTGTTGTTAATAGCTTTTTCATCATTTAAACTGCCTTCCCTTGAGAATTCCATTACTACTTCTGAAAATTCCTTATAAGAGTATGGGGAATTGGGAAGGAGGATAAGAAATGTTTAGATGATCATGAACATACACAATATGAAAGTTTATTTTATTACAGATAACACAAAGAATATTGAGAAAGAGCCAGTTAAGAGATGCCATGCTTATTGTTCTATACACTAAAACTTATCTTTTCTACAAGGTAAGTTAAATGAAAATTTAGAGTGAACATGCTTGCTTTTCCTATCAGCTCTTTCTTCTTCAAGTTTCAATTAGAGAGATTTCCCTAGGGGGAATATATAGTTCCTACATACACAAAGTGAAGCAACAGATTAAAAAAAAAAAAATATATATATATATATATATTTGTAACATAGAAAATAAAAGTTAGAAAAACCTAGCAAAAGATTATTTTGGATTACATAGAACTGCATCATTAACAGTAATAGATAAATAGGCAAAGTATAGTAACTAAGAAATCAAAATGATTAACACATTTAAAAAATTACCACCACTCGTAGTTTAAGAAATGTAGATTAAAATAAAATAGCATTTTCTCTATAGAATTAGTAGAGATTATAAAATAGCAATATGAAACACTAATAATAGGGTGCGATGACACCACTATTCAGTGCTTCTGTGTGTAAAACTTAGGTTTTCTTTTTTTTTTTAAAGATTTTATTTATTTATGACAGAGAGAGATCACAAGTAGACAGAGAGACAGGCAGAGAGAGAGAGGGAAGCAGGCTCCCCGCTGAGCAGAGAGCCCAATGCGGGACTCGACCTCAGGACCCTGAGACCATGACCTGAGCCAAAGGCAGAGGCTTTAACCCACTGAGCCACCCAGACGCCCCAAGTTTTTTTTTTATTGTAACTTATAAGGGACATCTGCGTGGCTCAGTTGTTGAGTGACTGACTCTTGATTTTGGTTCAAAACGATCTCAGGGTCCTGAACCTGAGCTCTGCATTGAACTCCAGAGTTCAGCATAGACTCTAAGCTCAGCCGGGAGTCGACTTGATAGTCTTTCCCTCTGCCCCTCCCCAACTCACACATGCACGCGCGCGCTCTCTCTCTCTCTCACTCTCTCTCTCAAGTAAAGCTTTAACAAAAAGTAATTTAGAATACAACATCAGTCTTAAACATTTTACATTTTTGTATTAGTGTGGTCTCGGACGGTTGCAAGAAAACCATACTGAAACCATACTATACCTGCTTAGGTCAAAAGGCAAATCATCCTAATTTCAGGATGGAATCTGCTACTAAATTATGTTCTTAGGAATCTCTAATCTCTTAAAACTAACTTCTGGGTTTTCTCTATCCTTTGTGTTACCTTCATACCAAGGCAAGCTCTCTCCAGTGGTGACTAGAAAATTGGGCTTATCACACCTGGTTAGCAAAATCCCTAATGAAAGGGAGTAACTTTTCCACACTAGTTCCTGGAAGAACCCAAGAGTGAGTCTTCTTGTCCGAGTGGGGCCTGACATTCAGTCTTGAACCAGTCACTGTAGCCAGGAAAGTAGATGCCCTAATTCCCAGCCTGGAGTCCTGTACGCAACTTGGAACTAGGAATGGACTTGGCTTTAACCTAAACATCTTGGGATAGATGGTGATTCTCCAAAGGGAGGTACTGTCACTAAAAGGAGGGGAAATTAAAGCCATTTAGGAAAAACTAAATAGTTATTCTAGGGATGCCTGGGTGGCTCCGTTGGTTTAGCATCTGCCTTCAGCTTGGGTCATAATCCAAGGGTCCTGGAATAGAGCCTCATGTCTGGCTCGCCGGCTCAGTGGGGAATCTGCTTCTTCCTCTCCTTCTGCCCTTCCCTCTGCTTGTGCTCTCTTTCTTTCTCTTGCTTTCAATAAATAAAATCTTAAAAAAAAAAAAAGAAAAAAGAAAAAAGTTACTCTAGTACAGTTTAGTCCTTTAATAACACTGTGACTCAATGCTATGAAATAATAGATGAAGATTTACCCTTCTTTTTAAATTTTCTTTTAAAGATTTTCTCCATCCATTTGTGGTGGGTGGGAGAGAGCCAGCAACCATAAGCAGGGGGAACAGCAGGCACCCCGCTGAGCAAGGAGCCTGAGGCCCTATTTGATCCCAGGACTCTGGGATTACAACCTGAGCTGAAGGCAGATGCTTAACCTACTGAGCCACTCAGGCATTCCCAGATTTACATTTATTACAGCTTAAGTTCTAAAGCTTTAGCAATAAAGCAGAGAACAACAACAAAAAAAACCTTTGAGCAATCATATTGTCCAACAATAGGGAAATTGTAAGTTAAGAAATATAAAATGTTTTGGGGAGTCATTAAAATGATATTTTCAAATGGTTTTAAGTGCTTATGGGGAAAGGACATTTTTCAATATAAAGCCCTAAAAGCAGAATATAAGATGATATATACAGTACGATCCCATTTGTAAAAAGTGCACAGGAAAAAAACTTGGGAAAATCTATTAAAATAATAATTAGCCCCCCAAAACCGCTGGAATTCATGTATTCATAAAACAAATTTTTTTTAAAGATTTTATTTATTTATTTGACAGAGAGAGAGAGATCACAAGTAGGCAGAGAGGCAGGGGAAAGCAGGCTCCCTGCTGAGCAGAAAGCCTGATGTGGAGCTGATCCCAGGACCCTGAGATCCTGACCCGAGCCGAAGGCAGTGGCTTAACCCACTGAGCCACCCAGGTGCCCCAAACAAATATTTTTGAGATGTCTATTTGATGGCATGAATTTTTATTCTGAATACTATCATCTCCATAATTTTCATATTTTTACATATGTTACAACAAGCAACTGAAAGGTATACTGCATTTAAGTTGAAATTCTAATAACCCCACTTACGATGTTCCAAAAGTCATTGCACAGCACTTTCAGGTACACGGTCTTATTCAGTGTGGCTCTCATGAAATCAGTTGTCAGTTCTAGCTGCTCCATGTGAGTATTGTTCTTCTGCCGAAGCCATAAATAAAATTTGTTGATTGACAGAGTGATTCCTTTGTTCATTCATCCGACCACTTATGAATTGCTAGTGGGATTACAAAATAACCCCTAAAGGAATTTCCTAAAATTGGGTAGGTAAAAAAGCTTATAAATTTTCATGGGTCAGTGAACAGGTTTTTTCAATGATTACAATATATTAATTATACTTTGCTTTAAGTAAATGAAGAACTAAATGAATGTCAGCCTTTCTGTCAGAGCCATTGTGTGTGAAGTGGTTATGCTTGTATACAGTAGCATTCGACTGCAATCATAAAAATCATTTATGTGAACCATCTTTCTGCATAATTTTGGAATTACTGAATCTTATTATGAATGTTTAAATATATTATTGGTGTTAAGTATACTATAGATACATTACATATATTCAGAGTTCATTTATTTTCTGCACATTCATTTATGAATGATTTTTAATCATTCTTCTGGCTCAGGTGGAATAAAGGGTTACAAAGTTTTCAGGCCAAAGGATTTTCTGGCAAGAATTCGTGGCTGCCATCCCCTGAAACTTCAGCTCATGAGAGAACACTATTGGGGGAGGTAATGCCTTCAAGGCTCAGAGGGGATTGCTGTGGCCAGCTTTCATGAGGAAAAAAAAAAAAAATACGCAGAGGTTTCCAGAGCAAATTCTGCTGGAAGAGAATGCAGAATGGCCTTGAAGGCCAGCTGGAGGCAGTAATCTTGATTGTGTAAGGCTGACAGGATTAGTATGTAAGGGTGCTGGGTGATGGTGAAGAGATTCAACAGATGACAAGAGAAACTTTCTCTCAGTTTTACTGTAACCCTTTTTATTAGTACTTATTATTTAATTTATTATTAACTTGGGATGTTGATTTTTCATGTATTGGAATAATTATTTTGGAGTTAGATACATGTTTTTATCATATATCACTTCTAGGCATGTACTCAAAGGAAATATAAGCAAAATATGCTGATTAAAATATTATTAAAACCTCCTCACACTCAGTGTCCAATTCTTTTGAGAGATTCAGAGTCACCGATACCCAGTTTTTCCTTAAAATATCACTCTTTATGCTGTTAAGGTATTTGTGATTTAGCATATTTAACTCTTTAATTGTGAAATATAACATATATAGAAAAGAATATATAACATTTATCAGTACAATTCAGCAAATAATTAGAAAATGACCCCCTATGTCAAAAGAATGTAATGTGTACCCTGGAAACCTAGCATGTGTTCTGTCCTACTCCTACTCCTTAGAGTAACTACAGTCTGTTTTAATGATAATCATTTCCTTGCTTTTCTTGCATTTTTACCAACTGTATTTGCATCTGCAGCTCCCAAACCCCTACCCACGCCATCCTGCTCCCACCATTTCTGTATTACAATGGTTTCTGAGTTAGATTTCAAGTACCTGGGTGTCCCCTGGAGTGATAAAGGGGGAGGAAGGACAGTAATTTGTAGATAGTGTTGAATATGGTCCCTGGGAAGTCAAATCCATCCAGAGCTGCTGGGGATTTAAGGTCACTTTTATATAAATAGGCTCTTCCTAGACTTGAGATCAAGAGCTAGTTAGTCCATTCAGTCTCTTGGTTAAGAGTCTGAACTAAAGGGGTGCCTGGGTGGCTCAGTGGGTTAAAGCCTCTGCCTTCCGCTCAGGTCATGATCCCAGGGTCCTGGATGGAGCCCCGCATCGAGCTCTCTGCTCAGCAGGGAGCCTGCTTCCTCCTCTCTCTCTGCCTGCCTCTCTGCCTATGTGTAATCTCTGTCTGTCAAATAAATAAATAAAAAATATTTTTTAAAAAAAAGAGTTTGCATTACATAGTCGAGTATGCCACTGGCCTCTGATTCGATTGTCTGTGATAACCGTGGAAGACTGTCTATAAAGGGTCAGAAAACAGGCAGATTTGTGCTGCAAAGACCTGGAGTAGTTTTTGATCAGGCCAGAGGAGAGGTACTGCACGCTTCTTACTTTGGCTACGAATGCAAAACAAGAAGGTGACGATGGCTCCCTGTCTAAACCCAGAGCTTAGTGTGTCCAGATAACTTAAGAGTCATTATATCTGCCATTTACTGATGTCAAACACCATTCTTAGTGAATTACATACAATAGTTCACTTTGTACTAAACCCTGTAGGATAGATACTATTAAATAGATGAACAGACTTTTTTTTTTTCTTTAACAAATGAAGGAGCTAAGGCTTTGAAAATTTATTTGTACAAGATCACACAGTTAGTAAATGTCAGTTAGTAAATGTCTGAGCTCAAATTCATGCTTAAACTTTCAGGGATGGTTCCTAAAATGCTGAAGGAACATAGATGAATTACACTTGATAGTGGTAGGTTTTCATTTCCATCTTCATGAAATGTGACCTCATGTGTTTGATTATGTTTCCAAAATATGTTTAGTTTTGGAAGTTGAGAGGATGGAGCATTGATAACATGTTCAGTACCGTACTCAAATTCCCATTACCACCCTCCTACTGAAGAATGGGGAACTTTGTCCCTGCAGCTGCATTTACAATGTTTACCACGAGAGGGAGGAATCAGACCATGGAGAGTGGCAGCAAGTCCACTAAAGACCACCTTGGCCACTTGCTCTTCATTGGCAGCTGAAGTAGAATGAGTGTGAAATTGGAGAGGGATTTGTTAATAAAAACAGAAGTCTTCTTATTATCTGGAAGAGATGATTTCACAACCCCTGTAAAGAGAAGAGTCAGCTCCTGGAACCTCAAAGTGAGAACGGTTAACATGCTTAGTATCCTAATTTGAGGATCCCTAGTAGTACTCTAGAAACCAGTAGCACTCTTCCCCCCCAAACTGTGATGATCAAAATGTCTCCAGAAATTGTCAAATGTTCCCTGGGGCAAAATTGCTTCTGATTGAGAACCACTATTTTAGGGATCCAAAATGTCCTGAAGACTACAGGTCTCAAAGATAATAAAAGATCCTCCCTTCCTGGTGAATGGGGAATATGGGGCTCTTGGGTTTCACAATTCAAAGCTATGAATAGAAAGGATAAGGCTAGTCCCAGTTCATAAAAGAAGTAGAGACAAAGGATAACAGCACAATGCCAGGCAAAGTGGTTAAGGAAGCAAGAAACAGCTTGAAACTTTACAATTATTGGGGGAAAAGAGTAAGAAATCAAGCAAAGCAATGAACTAGAGATGATGTTAGCCAAGGGGGAGTTATCACGCTCAACAAACAAAGCATTCCACAAGAGCAGACCTCTTATGAGATACCTGCATGGATGGGGGAAGAGCTATTAAATTCTTAGAGCCAGGTAAAATTCTTCTTTCCAAACCTCCTCTTTGAGTATTTTCTTTCTCACTTACTCATACTCGCATCCTTTGTTCAATCATGCCAGAAACCTTGGAGTTATTCTTTAATTTAAATATTAGTTTTTCTATCTGCTAGAGATATCCGGGACCCATGAGACCTTGGTTACATTGAGGGTTGTATAGGAACACGGCAGTAGTCTGGCAACAACTTCTTTACTTGAAAATATGGTGACCACAAACAACTCAAAAGAAATTTAATCAAGAGGAAAGAACCAAACTCATAATATACAACTCACAGAGTACATGAATTTGAAGTGCTATGTGTTCTATAATGCCATAGAGGGGCTCTTATACTTTCAAGAGCACTGTTTTTGACAAAAGTAATATCATGGCTCCTGGGTCTTGATACCAACCGGTCACTGTTTGGTGGTTCTGGTAAGTTAAGGTCTACTCTCTGGTACAAGTAGCTCTGTCTAAGCTATTCATTCACTTTTTCAGAGGTCTTTTGCTGAAAGGATGATATATAGATCCATCCCGCCTAGTGACGAACTCTTTCTGTTGAAAGTCATGGTTTCCTATACTGAGCCAATAAAAACCATTAGAGGGCATTATTATTATTATTATTTATTCTATGCAATTAATATTATAATAATACACACATTATTATTACGTATTATGTTACATTCAAGGGCATCTGACTCAAACACCTTCGCATTGTTTGCTGGAGTGGGTCATAGAAAGCAGGATTTGAGAAATGTTTATTAATTGAATGTATGAAGCTATGAATGAATGCTCTAAGTAGTGAGTATAGCCATGCATACTAATATTGCATAATAATGAATGTATTATTATTATTAGTTGAAGCATCCAATCTACAAGGACTCTGAGTATTAACTACTAACAACTCAAAGCTTCCCCTTTCTTTTTCCAGAGAATTGCTTTAGATCAAGTGGTAGCCAGGAACCACACCACTTATTTTGGAGACTATATCCTCCCAACCTTGGCCAATGACAAAGAAACCCAAAGGTCAGCCCTCTTATGTCAAGGTGAGTCAAATGTGTGGTGTAGCTCATGTTCCAGAGCTTCTCCATGGGATCAGACTGAAACTGTTGTTCAACATCCTTGATAAGCTTCATTTTTCCCCCTGCCTTATTCTTCCGCCTTCACTTTGCTTCTCCAGAGAAGACTCCCCCAATAAAATGGGAATTTCCAACTCCAGCTCCTCTTCTATGGACCCTGAAGTTGTTTTGAAGTCACTACCCTCATCTCACTTTAAACTTTCTTTTAAGCTCAAAGTTAGCCGTGTAACTTTTTGGGTGACAGTAATGTAATGGTCAGATATCAGGATTGGTATTGGTAGAATGGTAGAATATTACAGCTGAGAAAGAAATTAGCTAGCTTACATTCTTATTTTATAAATGAGTTCATTGTAGCCCAAAGGCAAGATTTTCTGAAGGTGATACAGTTAATGACTAGCAAAGCTGGAACAGAATCAGATTTCCAATCTCCCATTTTAGGGCTTTCTCCAAACATCTCTTCCTATTAGTCACTGTGCTCACATGAGGGAATCTTAAGTTGGGTGCTATCCAAGCAAGTTGGAAGAAATGCCTTAAACTCTCAACATCCTTGAAATATTATTTTATATATATGTTAAGAACAATGTGACTGTAGGATGATTACTACCTTGATATTTATAGTTTTAATCCTCTATAAAATTTTACTAAATTTTCTCACTAGGGCTAAATAAGTTAATAAGACAAGATTACATCTTCACGAAGTTTTGTAGGGGAGGCTGTCAAAAGAATAAGGGGGCTACGTTAGTGTTACAGGAAATCTGTGGAGCCAGAAAGGCAGTAATTAATCTCATTTGGCAGAGGAGGGGGAAACCTCCAGAGGAGATAACATTTGAGATGGTTTGTGGAGATTAGAATTTTGATACATAGAGAAGAGAAAAGGGCGTTGTAGATAAATGCAGTGGAATGTGCAACAGCACAGGTAGGAAAGTTTGGGCTGTGGAAAGCCTTTCTTTGCGGCTGAAGTAGGTACTTCTTGAGAAGAGAGGCTAAGAGTTTGTGTGAATGGAATTACTGTGAAGAGTGTGGGATGCCATACCCAATGCTTTGTCCCTTAATTATAATGCCTCTCCATTCCTTCCCCGATTTTCACCTCCATAAATTGTTTATATTTTTCTTTAGTTCTCATGGGGGTATGGCACCATGATGAATGCTTCTGGTATGCGCTTATATTAAATTAGAGAAGGCAGAGAGGAGAAGAAGCCTGCTACTTTCATCTCCATCTCTTTTCTTGGGCGTTAATGAAAAGAAATAAGATATACAATTGGGAGATAAAACGGTAGCTTCAACAAAAAGATTAAACTGTCAATCCCTTAGCTAATCAAGAAAAGAAACTAACACATTGAGCATCTAGGATGACTACTAAATTTGTTAAGCACTTTAGAATTGCCTAATTTAATTCCCACAAATTACTGCACGAGATCTATAGCTGTAATTACCTCGAGTATAAAGATAAGAAACCTCAGGCACAGGCATTCGGTCACATGGCCAAGGTCACAGCCTTGATATGGAATGCTCTGTCATCATTTCGTCTGTGCCACAGGCTTCCCAGGAAACACTAATGGTGCACACCGAGTGGCTGGAAGTATAGCCTCCGAGAGTTAGCCACTGAAATCCTGGGGGTTCTTTTTATAAAAGAAATAATTGAGAAATTAAAAGAATTAAAAGACAAAAAGGGGGAGGAAAGACAGGAAGAGTAATAGAGATAGGAAAGGGAGAAAGAAAAAGGGACAATAAAGATATGTTTTAAAAACATTGAGTTGATTATAAATATTCTTTCTACCAAGGTATTAAATTTATAAATGCATCACACCTTTCAATATATAATGGTGCAAAAATCCCCAAAAATCATTTGATAGTTTAAAATATAGATGTACATATCTGCATATACCTATTTTGATGTTTGTTTTACATAGACTTAAATTATGAAGTAAAGTTCAACAAAAAGAAGACCTTGAATGGAACAGTCACAACCTTTGGTAATAATGTAAATGCCTTTTAAAAATTCACCAACTAAAATGCTTTAAGACTATTCCCAACAAAATATCATTTACATTTCAAATCCATTAAAATCCTTTATTTTTCTTAAAAGAATATATTGAATCATTTTGAAATGCTCTCATCCATATGTATAATAATGATAAATAATTTATTTCTTAAAACATTAGCTTTTCCCCTGTGGATTAGCATTGCTAAGTTAGACTTGGCTCTGGAATGCAATAGGAAATATTAGATTTCAGACGCTCAGAGGAAATTTTCTGCCCATGCATGGTGGATAAACACACATTATACTATTTACATATATTGTATTTCTTCTCTCTCCCACTAGGGAAAACAAAGCCTATAAATTGTATTTATACTGTTAGCAATGGAGTCTTTGTGTAGTGAACCTTACAGAGCATCAGGTGTTTTTCTCCTTGGGTCCTTAAACTGAAACTTAATTGTCCCATGTCACATCTGTTCACATCAATCACATTACATTATTTTCCTTACAATGTGTTCTTCGAGGTGATATGATTGATGTGACTAAATGTGATGGATCAAAAAGGTCTGTTAGGCACTTCAGAAAATTTCAAAATCTCAAGCCTGCAAGCCAAGGAATCTCTGTCGATGCATAATTCGGTATAAAGTTAAATTTGGAAGGGCAACACAGTTCATCAGATTAAGAATTTTTGACAGTGATTCTTGACAAACTACTTTTTGATGATAAAGAGAAGTATGAATAATTTGCTAGGGCAGAGTCAAGGTTAGGGAGTCATTACCTTGTTGTAAATCACATAAATTCAGGGATGAATCCATGTGGAAAAGAATTTGCAGTTGGAAGACTCTGTTTTGAATCCCAGCTCCTCATGTTCCAGTTATGTGACCTTGGAGATATCTCTTTAATTCTATGAACCACAGTTTCTCATCTGTATCATCTATCAAGGGAGAGTATCATGAGAATAACAGGAAAGAATGAACCCAACATAACGCTATCAATTACCAGGTATCATCTCAAGACTCCACAGTTTTGTTAAAGTCTGCACTGAGTAGGAATCAAATTATTTTAAAACACAGAAAGAGTAACAGTTAAAGTAATTAGGTCTTTGATGCCCAGGAGCACCTCCAACATAAAAGGAAGTAAGTCATGGAGGGGGAGGGGAATGCCTTATGTTCAGAATCCTCATATATCTAATAACTACTTATCTGTTTGACCACCCCATACATTGAAGCAGTTGTCCAAAGTCTGAGGGATCATTCTTGGTGAATATGTTCTCTTGTCAGCTGATGTATTCTCCACTTAAATTTTTACCAGAATTATATGGTCATTATAAACTTTAAACTGGAAAAGTTGTATCACTATTAATAGAGACTTCCAAGTAGGATTGTGGCTTGGAATTTTCTCTTTCTACATTCCATTCTTGCCAAAGACATCTGATCAGATTCTGTCAGTGACTTTGGGTTCCTCCTTGACTTATTTTCATACGTGGCCCATTATAAAATAAACTTTAAGCTATAATTTAGCTGTAACCTTTTAGCTGTCTGTAATTTTTTATTATTTTTTAAAAAGATCGTTTATTTATTTATTTGAGAGAGAGAGAGAGAAAGCATAAGTGGGGGTCAGGGTGAACAGGGACAGAGGGGGAGGGAGAAAAAGACTCCTTGCTCAGGACACCCCGATTCTGGTCACAGTCTCAGGAACCCAGGCCTATGACCTGAGCTGAAGGCAGATGCTTAACAAGCTGAGCCACTCAGGCACCCTATGTAACTGTAATTTTTTAAAGCAAATTGTATCTGTAATAAACATCAGACACATGGGCCTAAGCCGACTAAGGAGCTGTATACTAACTAGAAGTTGGAGCTGAAGGAGGAAAGGTAGTGACTGGACAGTGAAATGTAGGGATAAGAGTCCTTGCTGAGGAATCAAGACACTTGTATTTGGCAAAGAAGGCCAGCTCTCTATTCAGGTCAAGTGTGGTTAAAATTGCCCTTCTTTTTGCAGCTTTAGCTTTGGCAAAGACACTTACATTGTCTGAGCTTCAGTCCTTCCATGTACGACATCTTCTGCAACGTAACTTCTGTATTGTGAGGTAGCAAATGGACTCCACTACAACTAGAGTGCGTAAAGTAAGAGCTTTAAGTCTCCTAGATAGGGAGAAAAAAACCCAAAACACAAAAAAGCCTCTATAAACCAATTTTAACCCACTTCAACTTGAAGCAATAGGGTCCTATAATTTAATTTTTCTCTTTCGGTAAAAACCCAGTTTATCTTGCATTATTCATAAACTTTCAGGATTCTGCTTCATTTTTGGGTTCCTCCCAAGTGATATGTTTCTGGGGAAAGGGATTATTGGACCTTAGGACATGCAAAGAATTGAGGGAAACAGTATCTCCTCAGCTTCAGCTTGGTCCTTAGGAATGCACTGGCAGTTTATTTCATTTCTGGGCTGTGCCCACTTTTGAAATTCAGTGCTGACCATTATGACAATGAGTTCATTCTCTCTTGGTCTTCAACTCAGTGAGGACCTGATGTTCTCTCCATATTGACTTGGTCTCAGCTTGACACTCCTTAGTGCTATCTAAACTTACAAACTCCAGTCAGAGTGCTATGTTCTTCAATCTCTAGCTTTGAGAACACTCATCCTTACACAGTAGCTGCTTTTGACAAGCTCCCAGCTAGAATTCAGAGTTGCTGCCAAGTTTACTTGGCATGGTATGTCTCTGGTTCTGAGAGGTGGGTCTCCTTTCAGAGTTCCAAAGAGAATTAACAGGACTCTTGCATTTGAAATTTACCCTAACTTGCCTTCTCTGGGAAGGAGATTAGAGAAGGTAGATCAGGAGCTACATGTTTTAGTTCCCAGACTTCCTTTCTCTCTCTTCTGTCTCAAAACCACCCCCCCAACCATACCCAAGGGGAAGGGCTTTCCTTTTACTCCCTCTATATCATATTTTCCTTCTACAGTAGGACTGCAAGACATCCTAGCTATTATAAGTAGAAGAATATTTTTTTTTTCTACTCTGTGGGAGAAATCCTATGATCTGGTCTATCAGATTGGATGGATTGGGTTATTAAATGTCCAAATAATATTTGTTAGATTACTATTTGTTATTTGCATTGTTTAGACCATTTAAATAAAAATTAGCTGAGCCAAAAGTAAAATATGAACACCTTATCTTTCCACAGAAATGTTTTTTATGTGCTATTACTTTGCTTTATTGTTTTTCTTAGAGTTCTAGGTACGTCTTTTTAATTCAACCATGTGTCCGTCTGAGTTTCATCAGGAAAAGAAGAAATCATTTTCGGCATTCACAATAAAGGGAATTTTATGTATAGAATTGGAATGCAGGCAGAAGCTGAGAAGCTAAAAGAGTGTAGTGGAGTGGAGTAACTAAAAAAAATAGCAAAAAGTCACTGGCACCTCTAGGCTAAAGTGAAAAAAGAAGGTGGTATTGCTGTATACCAGGTTCTGAAGCCACGGCTTCCATGTCCAAATAGAGCTGAAACCAATAAAAAGACACTAATATTTGCTAATGAAGCTGCCCAAGATAGAGAAAGAAGAAAATAAACCATCTGATTTTTCTACCTTTCCTCTCCTTTAAATGGTCACCAGTGGCTTCAGTCATAAGCTTATTGCAATGGTCTGAGTGTTTGTGTCCCTGTACTATCCATATGTTAAAATCCTAGTGATCTCTGATAGCACGGGGGAGAGAGCAGCCTTTGGGAGGTGATTGAGTCATGGGGTGAAGCCCTCAAGAATGTAATTAGTGCTCGTATAAAAGAAGTCCAAGAGAGTGCCCTTGTCCCTTCCACCATGTAAGGACAGAAAAAGAAATCTGTGACCGCAAAGAGGGCCCTCATGCAACTATGCTGATACCCTGGTCTTGAAGTTCTAGCCTTCAGAACTGTAAGAAATAAATATCTGTTCTTTATAAACCACCCAGTCTATTTTCTTGCTATAGCAGCCTGAATAGACAAAGGCACACAGTAACATAGAGGCCTCTAAGAGTCAGTCTTCAGGGGCCATCCCTCTTAAAATACAGCGTAGAGCCAGGGAATGGCAAAGAATGCATCAGATAGCAAGCAGGACCAGGAATGGCACAAACCACTTTTCTAAAATTCCTCTCAGCATTTTCTGATGCACTAGGGGCTGTAGTCATTTCATCTTTGGGAAGTAGTCTCTCCTGGGGGTTTCTGAAGTCTCTTACCAGCTCTAACTGGATTGGACATCTATGAGGCTTGGCTGGCAGTGGTCATCCTGGGATCACCCTGCACCTGAGGATTCCCTTTTTCTTTCTCCTGAGCTGGGTTTTCTATTTTCCTTAACCCCATCTTTGTCCTTCTAGGTTTATCTGTTCAGTTGTTCAAGTATATTTTCTAGTAGCTTTCTGAGAAGTGATAACCAGGAAGCATATTTTGAGGAGTTTTATGCTGTAAAATATCTAAATATTTTTATTCTCTTCTCATTCTTATTTTTATTTTTATTTTTTTTTTAAAGATTTTATTTATTTATTTGACAGAGAGAAATCACAAGCAGATGGAGAGGCAGGCAGAGAGAGAGAGAGAGGGAAGCAGGCTCCCTGCTGAGCAGAGAGCCCGATATGGGACTTGATCCCAGGACCCTGAGATCATGACCTGAGCCGAAGGCAGTGGCTTAACCCACTGAGCCACCCAGGCGCCCTCTCTTCTCATTCTTGATTGATGGTTTGACTACATATAGAATTCTTGGTAATAATTCCATACATACCACAATATGTGCCAACTTTCCATGAGAATTTTGAATGTGTTTTTCTGTTGCCTTTTATCTTCCACTGGCTATTGGAAAGGCTTAAGGCATTCTTTTTTGGGGGGGGGGGCAGTGTGCGTGTGATTTTGATTGCTGAAATGGGTAATACGTGCATGGTCCAAAGTTCAGAGGCAACAAAACGCTGAGAAAATGAAAGATGACATCAGCTGCCTCCATTTTGACCTTAGTCTGTACTTTCTAATTGATTAAATTCCTTCTTTCCAGCTTATCTTAAGTCAGACAAAAGACCCAGTAGGCAAAGCATCCCCTGATGGAACCAGACCTAGACTTTCAAGCAATGAGGACTTCCCCAAGCCATCAAGACCCTGAAGGACTGGGATGACTGGGTGGCTCAGTTAAGTGTTTGCCTTCAGCTCAGGACATGATCCCAGTGTCCTGGGATCTAGTCCTGTATGGGGCTCCTTGCTCAGTGGGGAGTCTGCTTCTCCCTCTGCCTGCCATTCCCCCTCCTTGTGTGCACATACTTGCTCTCTGACAAAGAAATAAATAGTGACTTTTAGCTTACATTTTCCTTACTTTATAAATCTAAAAGTACTTCCAGCACTTTGGAGACAAATTTTGAGACATTAGTCTACTATCTTCCTGATGTTGGCTTCACTGAAATAAATCCCTTTCTTGTTTCACTACCACTTGTCTCTCTGCCTTTGGATTTTGTCAGAGGCAAGTGGCTGAAACTTGCCTGTTTGGGAACCCCAGAGCCAGCTGCTTCTGCATTCCTGTGCCCCAATTTCAAAAAAGTAAGTCTTTCTCATATTCCTTTCCGCAAGTCAACTGGTTTCCTATCCTCAGAGTTGCAAGCACTGTTACCAGCTTCTAATAATCTCTGACTTCTGAAGATATTCTATGTACATTTATATTTACATATCAGTTTATCAACACAATCTTCTCATTTGTATGTGAGTATGTGTTTTAGGTATTGCACTCTGCAGGAATCAGACATCTTTTGCTAAGATACTGGTTAAAAGTGAGGTGCTTTAATATAATGATTCGTGTTAATCTAGGTCATTTATTCATTGACATATCATTCAGTCTCTGTCATAGATTGTAAGTATTTGTAGATTTCTCAACAAAAACAATGGTTCCATTAATTTCAAAATGTTATCTGTTCACTATGGAGAGAAGAGTAGATACATAGATCTTCATATATTCTTGGTTTCATTTTTTTGAATCTACTGAATGCTTTCTTTCTGGTACGTCTTTACTCACTTCAATATAACCTAAGAATTCTCTTCACTTTTCTTATTTGTTTTGTCCCATGTATTCTTATTGGTTTAACTTCTCTTATGATTTGAACTATACTTTTGATATTCTTCTGTTTCTAGCACAGAGCTTCTAAAACCCTAGGAATTTCCTGGATAGAAAGCCATCAAGGTGTCTTTTTTTATGTCAATGAGCTGACTTTTGGAAAGCTGCTGAATATGGCCCTGGTTGCCAATGGAGTCAATCATGTGATTAGAGGGTTGGAACTTTCAGTGCCCCTCTCCCCCCTAGCCCTCCACAAGGGGAGAGGATCTGAAGGTTGAATCAATTATCAGTGGCCAATGATTTGTAGTCAAATGCTCTGCCACTGAGCTATACCCCTGTGGCCAGTGATTTGATCAATCATGCCTAGATAGTGAAGCCTCCATAAAGCCCGAAAGGACAGAGTTCAGAGAGCTTCCAGGTTGGTGAAGACATGAAGACATGTAAATGCAAGGAGAGCGGCATGCCCAGAGAGATCATGGAAGATTTGCACCCTTTCCCCATACCTTGTACTATACATCTCTTCCATCTAGCTATTCCTGAATTATATTGTTTTTAGATAAAACTGGTAATCCAGTAAGAACAAATGTTTTTTTGAGTTCTCTGAACTGCTCTAGCAAATTAATCAAACCCAAGAAGGGGTCTTTGGAACCTTCATTCTATAGCCCAGATCCTTGGTCAGAAGCACAGGTGATAACCAGGACTTGTGATTGACATCTGAAGTAGGGGTGGGTGTGCCTGAGGGTGGATGAGGGCTGAGCCCTTAACTTGGATCTGATGTTATTTCCAGGCAGATAGTGTTTGAATTGAGTTAAACTGTAGAAACCCCAGCTGTTGTTAGAGAATCATTGGTGATCTGGGGGAAAAACCCACATGCTGGAATTGTGAAAATTTTTATTTGACCATTTTTCTAGTAACTTCCTGAAAGGGTGAGTGAGTTAAATTCTTTCTTGGCCAAGTATAAAAGTTTATCTTCCTACTCAAATAAGTATAATATGAGAAAAGATTTTCCTTCGAAATTTAAAGACATTGCTCCATTCTTGATGTTTAGAAGTCTAAACCCATTCTTACTTTTTGTGCTTTGTATGTGAACATGTTTTATTTATTTATTTATTTATTTTAAAGATTTTATTTATTTTTGTGACACACACACAGAGAGAGAGATCACAAGTAGGCAGAGAGGCAGTCAGAGGGGCAGGGGAAAGCAGGCTCCCTGCTGAGCAGAGAGCCTGATGCAGAGCTCCAACCCAGGACCCTGCGATAACAACCTGAGCCAATGGCAGAGGCTTAACCCACTGAGCCACCCAGGTGCCCCATAACACGTTTTATTCTTAAGATGCTCTTAGGATCTTCTCTTTTTTTCCAGTGTTGGAAAGGGATGTACCTTGACGTAGTGCCTTCATTTATTTGCTTGGTCAGTGTATGAGCACTTTTAATCTAGAACTCTTCAGTTCTGGGTGTTTTTTTCCTTGAATTATTTAATTTTGATTTTTTTCCCCTTTCTGGTTCTTTTCGCACTTTTTAGAATTTCTTGTTTTCAAATATTGGATTTTCTGGATTAGACTTCTACTTTATTTTTTTAAATATTTCTTCATCAATTAATTTGTTTTATCTTCCAAACATGGATTCAATTTTAATTTTAAAATTATTTTAAAATTTACTGTCATATTTTTAATTCCCAGAGCTCTTTTTGCTGTCTGAATATTTGCCTATAATAGAATCCTGTCTTGTTTTGTATCTGCAATATTATCTCTTTTCTCTCAAATGAGATTTGTGCTAGTATCTGGGGGGATGAATTTTCTCCATTTGCTAAAACTAGTTTCTTATTTGTTTGTTTGTTTGTTTTGTTTTGTTTTGTTTTCTATTTGTTTTAGGTCTTTCCTATTAGGAAACTTTCCTATTAGAGGCCTTTCCCAGATCCTTGGTTGGGAAAATAAGTGTAGGGGATTAGAAAGCTGACTGGGACTGGGCACATGGCTGGGCCTATGACCTCTATAAGTCTATAAATGTTGAGAGATTTGTTGTAGGGGTTAGACCTAAATAAGTGCGAGAGGAGCTATAGATATAGCCTGTAAGGAGGTCCTGGAGGTGAAGGACTGGCTGATCAGTGAAGTCCCTAGCAAGTTCTTCTTCAGGCACTAAGAAACACAGACAAGTTGGAATTTGTAGGGGAACCTAGGAAACCAAGTATGTCCAGGCATCAGAATGGGACTACAAGCAGGAGCTCAGGAAGAAGTCTGTGGGAAGCTATTATCTCTGGACTGTTTCTGTAGGTTTGTTGCCTGGTGTCTGGTAGTAAGCCTGGGAATGCTCTTTGTTACCAGGGCCTACAGTTGAGAGGAAGTCTAGACATGAATTTAAGGAGAGGGGGAGACAAGCTGGAACCTGTAAGGCTGCTTTTAGTCAATAGACTTGAGCAATGGAAACTTGAACAGGGCAAAAGGACCCCCAAGTATCACCAAGCTGAATGCAAACAAGCTCCCTAAGCAGCCCACTTGAAAATAGCCTTAGGCCCCAACTGACCAATTACAACCAGGCACAGGTAATCTTGGGAACTACCAAAAAAAAGGAAATTCCATATGTCCCCCATTCTCCTTCATTCTGTCTTATAACTGTGGCTCCTCACCACTGCTTCCTGGCAGAGTCTCCACTTTGCTGTCCTGTCTGCTGCTCTTTTGTGATAAATTCAGTAAACTTCAACCTCTTCTCTTCTGCTTTGGTGAATTCTTTCACCATCCATGCTGCCAGCCCCTACCCAATTGGGATGTTCCACATTTGATGGCCCCCCCATCTGGTCAGAGCATCCCACAGATCCCATTAGGAACTTTTCACTCCTGGCACGATATTAGCTCTGATTATTTAGAGAGTAATGACTAGCTTAACTTTTGTCCTTAAATTTCAGGCAAATTTTCTCCTGGCCAGTTCTAACTGAGAATCATACAGAGAAGGGGAAATATAACTCCCAGCTTAGACAAGCTGACAATAGAACAACATAGCATAAGGACTGTGAATTTAATTATAGGATCTGTCTGAAAAGTTTGATCTCTCTTTCGGGGTTGGTCCAGTTCCTAGAGAAGATTCTATTCATTTCTGGCAGAACAGGTGACTTCATAGGTGTCTGTGTCTGATTTCTAAGGGAGGAGGAAATGAAAGGAATGGCCTTATCCTTGAGTGTGCAAGTATTCATGTAACATCTCTGTTTTGAGTATGTTTTTCCTGCCCCAACATTGGTTTCCAAGTCTAGAGTCCTCTGTTTGTTTCTTCAGAGAATATATCCCCAAGTCATAGCTGGGATCATCTCCATTCTTAACACATAAAGGTCTCTAAATCTGTTAAGAAAAAAATAGACTATCCAATAAGAAAAAAAATGGGCACCAATTTCGAATGGGAAAACAACCAAGAGGAAATCCAAATGATCAATATATACATGAAAGGATGCTGAATCTCACTATTAGCCAAGGAAATGGAAATTAAAGCAAGAATGTGATAGAATTTTTCCATTTATCAAACTGGAAAACTCTAAAAGAGAGACATCTAGCTTGGTGAGGATATAAGGAAAGAGTTACTCTCCTACATGCAATCATTTAGTTATTGTCATACATTCAATCATTAGTAAGAATGCTAATTTTCTACTCTTTGGAAAGTAAACCTGGAAACTCTATTTAAATTAGAAACATCCATATACCACAGGGAAGCTACTATATAGAAATAAAGGCACGAGTATAGCAGGTTACCTGTAAGAGATACTTAGTATAGAGAGGGTAAAAACTGGAAAACAACCTAAGTAAGTTCCGTAGAGTTTTGATTGAATAAACTCTATTGTTTTCATAATATGGAATTTTGTGACATTATAAGAAGAGCTGACACTGTATATTTATCTGGAAAGATGTTCGTGTATAATGTGCAATGATATGATAAATTAAAATTCTAGAGTGATATTGTAATATGATTCATTAAAAAATCCTAAATATGTGTATATATGTTTTTATAACATGAAGAATAGTAGGAAGAATACACACCTTACTGTTAGTAATAGTTACCTGTGGGACAGAGAAGCAGTGTGATAATTAATGCTATCTTTGTTTATGTCTTTATTTATCTTTAAAGATTTTATTTATTTGTTTATTTATTTGTCAGTGGGAGAGAGAGAGAGTGCGCACAAGCAGGCAGAGTAGCAGGCAGAGGCGGAGAGAGAAGCAGGCTCCTTTCTGAGCAAGGCGCCTGATGCAGGACTTGATCCCAGGACCCTGCGATCATGACCTGAGCCGAAGGCAGTGGCTTAACCAACTGAGCCACTCAGGCATCCCTGTTTATGTCTTTATTAGTTTACCAATCACAACAGGCATGCAGTTCTTCTGTCATTAACTGTTCACATGTTATAATAAAAATTGTTCACAATTTTAAATTATTATTTTGGTAAAAACATTTAAAAATATGTTAAATCAGAGAAGGCTGCCAGTGCTTGCAAAATAAATTCAACTAGACACGTACAGTGAGATGGGTACTTTTTTCCTAACAAATTTCATTTTTCAAGGAGAGTTTAGATTTACGGAAAAATCCGAAGTTGGTGCAGAGACTTACCATACTTTCATCCAGTTTCCCCTATTATCAACAACTTAAATTAGCATGCTACATTTATTACAATTAATAAACCAATATTGATGCATTACTATTAACCAATATCTATACAAATATACAAAGTCTTCATTCAGATTTTCTTAGTTTTTACCAAACGTCCTTTAACAGTTGCAAGGTCTCATTCAGAATACCACATTTAGCTGTGACAGTTTTGAAGTGTATTGGTTAGGTATTTTGTAGGATGTCTCTCAGTTGTCGTTTTTCTGATATTTTTCTTACTATTTAAACTGGCATTATGGATTTTGAGAGGAAGACTACAGAGGTGAAGTGTTGTTTTCATTGTTTCATATCAAGGGTACATACTGTCAACATGACTTAAACTATTGAGGTTAACCTTGATTGCCTGGCTGAGGTATTTTCGTCAGGTTTATTAACTGTAAAGTTAGTTTTTTTCTTCTCTCTTTCCGTACTGTAATTTGTGAAAGGAAGTCACTATCTATGCACAGCCCACACTTACGTAATAGGAGTTAGACTCTGTCTCCTTGAAGGCAGAGTATCAACATAAATTATTTGTAATTCCTTCATATGACAGATTGTGAGATTTGTCTCTTCTCTCCCATTTATTTACTCAATCATTAGTTTATATTAGTATGGATTCTTGGGCATTTATTTTATACTTGGTTTTAATCCAATGCTACTTTGTTTTTTTGTTTCAAATGTCCCAGTTTTGTTGATTGGGAGCTCTTTTGGCTCTTCCATGTCTCCTTGACATATCCCCATCACTGTGAGTTGTTTTATTTGGAGCACTTCCTTACTTTTTGACACTGCAAGATGATCCAGTTCATGTTTTGCCTGCACCAGTCCTAGAATCAGCTATTTATCCAAGGATCCTTTTGTTTTTAACTAGAGAATGACCTTAGAAACCAGATCTATGTGCTAGATATGCTCTTTGCTTTTTAAGTGTCATTGCTTCTTTCCTTGCAACTGATAGAACAAGGAAATATATATGTGTATAGTACATACATAGACTATATGTATATAGTTACAACCAGTATATACACACATATCTATAAATATTTTTATATTTAACCATCTATATCCATATTAGACCACATGTGAGTTCATACTGATTCTCCAACTTTAATCCTTGACCAAATGATCCTTCTAGCCTCCTCTACTTGTTTATTTGTAAACCACACTCCAAAAGTGAGACACTTGGCTCCCACTATCTTCTATGTTATTTTTCCAAGTCCGGCATATATGGAAAGCAGTATTAGAATTGTTAACTTACACTTCTGTGGAGAAAAAAAAAATGATCAACTAGAGTATTGTGCTTATGTGCAGTTTCTTTTGCCTTTAATCCGATACACTCCAGATAGTTCTAGAGTTATTAGTTATTAGTTCTAGGTCAGCACCTCACCTCTACCTCTACACTTGTTTTTCAATTTGTTAACTTTTGTCTATTTGTTTGTTTATCATATTACTTTTGATCTACACTTGCATGGGGTCAACGTTTGGAGAATTTCAGCCACAATTCATTAGTTTCTGTACAGTTCTAGGACTTTTTAAAAATAGAGATAGTTTCCATTTGGGGGTTGGTCTGCTTATTGAAACTGTTATATCACAAAGAGAAAAATAATAGTAAGTCTTCAAAATACAGGCATCAGCCAATAAGTCTCATTGTTCCTTTATTCTATCTCAAACATAGTGAAAGCAGTATTGAGATATTACCTGCCCTGTTCCTACCCTCTGCTGGAAGGTAGGATTATTTAATTTTCCATGGTTTGGAGTTCCAGAGACTGGGAGTGAATGACAAAAGGCTTACTCAATCCCTATCACAGAGTCTACCAGCAGGACTGGGTTAATGTCAGAAGGGATAAAGGTGTTCCACACTCTTTTACTGCCTCCCCCAGGGAGGAAGGCATAGGCCCATGGTGAGACCTACCCATAATCCTCATTTGGGACATTTAAAGCCAAGCTTCTCCTTATCCTTCAAGAAAAAGAAACAAAACAAAACAAAACTGGACTGATGCCTAAAGAAAGGTGCATTGAGCTGAGGACTTAAACATTGCAAGAAACTCTTCCGCAGCTGAGTTACTACCTTATTTTCTAGGAAGGAGCCGTGAATTTTGACAATTCTTTGAGTAAGAACAACAGATAAAAATCATAGTCCATTAATCTCACCTACAGGGAAAAAAAGCATTACATGGTGGTGGCAGATATTTTGAGTTCTCCAAATTAGATTTTTCTGGTCTCCCATAACGCATTCAATACTCCACACTAAAAAGACCATTCACTGAAAAATCCCACAAAATATTGTCAGAGCCATACACAGCTTTGTGGATGAACTCATCCACATGTTGAAAAGCTCCTGGGTTTTAAATTCAACATTTAGGGAGTCCTGTGGAACTGCACAATAGGATGGTTCAGAAATCAGTCTAGCCTATGTAGGTGATTCTGGGAACACTCTCTTAGAAAGGTTACTAATGCTCTCATCAGTCCCAAAATAGTTCTATAAGTACCATACTTTGAGGTGACTTAGATTATTCCATGAGAAAGTCATTTCCTACACAACTCCCTATGGAAGTGGTCATTTTATTTCAACACCCACAGAGATAATCCTGGTAAAGCCTCAGTGTAAGTCATCCATAGGAGAATTATCTCTTCGGATGATGAGGGAAAGATTTCTCCGTGTGTGGCCTGTCAGGGTTGTTACCCTGATGATCATGGATATATTTGTCTACAGACTGACCCTATTAGTGACCTACTGGGACCACTTCTACATTTCCATGACATGCATTTCTCTTTAAGATGACCATGAATTTTAACTGATAATCTGTACTCTAGGGCTTACATCCTTCACCCTATTATGCCTCTAGAGCAAGAATGAAGAAGTCTGAAATAACTTTCTCAGAAAGCAACCCAAATTACAGCAATAGGATTTGTATTTATCAGTTTTGTCAAATATATACATTATGTGTTAAAGAAATTACAATATATAGTACATAATTTATCTACCATCTCTCTTTGCAGACAGATTTCATCCTTTTGTACTATACTATACTTTTGACGCTAGGTTCTCCTACAAGCCCTTAGCCAAATTTTCCCTTTATAAATCTGAAACAACCTGACACACTATTTTTTTCCTTCACTTAAGAAAAATATGCAGAAAAAGGTGACTTGCTTTTTTTAATTATTTAGTAAGTCACACCAAGATTCATGTGTGTATTAGCCAGTAGTGGAAACTGACAGCTCTAGCCAGAAAGTCAGATAAGTACATGGCTTAGGGTAGAACGTGAGCAAAATACAGTACAAAACACATTGTTTTTATTATTGAGAATAAGATTGTTTTGAAATTCAGAGTGTGAAAATTGATTTCCTTATATATATTTGTTCTTAATTATCAAATGCTCTCTCATTCCATTTTTTTCCTATGTGGATGATTACCGGTAATATGTTTTAAGGTTTATAGATTAAATATACAAACCTTGATTAAAAGATAATATAATACAGAGGTTAAGAAGGCAGGTTCTGGAACCATACTGGTTTCGAATTCAGCCCTACTACCCACCAGCTCGTGTTGTGTGACTTTGAGCCTGTTACTTATCTTATTTCTGCTTCAGTTTCCTCTTTGGAAAAGTAGGGGGAAACCAAGTTTTTATGTCATTGAATTGTATTATTAATTCATACATGTCAGCTGCTTAGCACAAAGCATGGCACAGAGGAAGCATTTAATAAATGTTAGTTATACATTATTGTGGATCTATCATGTCACAATCTGTTTTAACTTGTGTGGATTTACACATTTACTCCTACAGTATTTGGTACTTGTAACCACATAGGAGCTACAGAATATATCTCAGCATCCTAATCATCTAGTTTAACATGTTACAGCTCATAACAAAACTTGGGAGAAATTGAAAAATGACTAATTTTCTTTGAAATTACAGATTAACTATCCACCACTAGTGGAGCAATAATGCATAATCTATATCATAATTCATATAAAGTTGGACCTGATTGCTCTCACTCTGAAATTAGCCTGAACATGAAAACAAACACTGTTAGAAAACAAACACTGAGGGTATTATGCTAAGCAAAATATGACAATCAGAGAAAGACAATTATCATATGATCTCACTGATATGAGGAATTTGAGAAACAAGACAGAGGATCATAGGGGAAGGGAGGGGAAAATGAAACACGATGAAACCAGAGAGGGAGACAAACTCTTAAGAGACTCTTAATCTTGGGAAACAAACTGAGGGTTGCTGGAGGGGACGGGGGTTGGAGGGATTGGGGGGTGGATGATGGATATTGGGGACAGTATGTGCTATGGTGAGAAAATAAATAATAATAATAGGGGCACCTGGGTGGCTCAGTGGATTAAGCCGCTGCCTTTGGCTCAGGTCATGATCTCAGGGTCCTGGGATCGAGTCCCGCATCGGGCTCTCTGCTCAGCAGGGAGCCTGCTTCCCTCTCTCTCTCTCTCTGGCTGCCTCTCTGTCTACTTGTGATTTCTCTCTGTCAAATAAATAAATCTTAAAAAAAAATAAATAATAATAATAAAAGAAAACACACAGACACAAAACAATGTAACATCCCTAAAAACTTGGAAAGCAATTTCTCTCCCTACAAAATACCAAGTTTCAGCAATAATAGACAACAGAATTTCTTTAAATCCTTTTCCCCACTTATCTTCTTAGAGTCCTGCATCACATGGTAGAGCAGATCACCCTAAACTGTGATCTTCAGAATTCCTCCAAATATCCCCTAAAGCCAGATGGATTGATTTTTAACTTTCTTGTCCTCCTTCTCTTTATTTTTTTCTTCCTTGCTGTATTTTTCTTCTTTAAGCAACTCTGTCATTTCCAATTTAAAGCCAGCTAACTAGCTCAAACTCTGTTCAATTCTGGTACTCTGATCTGTACTACAAAACCCAGGAATTTAAGAGGCAAAAAAGCATTATTCATAGTGGGCAAGGAAAGAAAGAGGATCTGAAAATATTTTAACCTTTTTTTTCCTCCAACAAAAGGAGTTGTAAAAAAGGAAAATTATTAGAATATGTGATAATTAATAGAGCCATACACTTACATAAATTTTTAGAATTTATTTTCCAACCTTTGCTTATGTTTAGTATCTACCTGGCAAAATAAGTATGAAAAAATCGCCGTAAGTACAAATCATGCTTCTTTAGACTTCTTTGTAAGACTTCGGTCTATTTCTAGAAAAAATGAAGATGAATTGATTTTAGTTAAAAAGTAATAATTCATTACACCTTAAAGTAGTTATATATTAGTGGTGTTGTAATTAAGCATGTACTTTGGATAGTGTCCTTTGTTTCCAAAGTTAACAAAAATAATAATAAAATTCTGTTTCATCAGGATATTTAGTTGAGTTACCCTTTTTGAATCTTTGAATCAATCTCTGATCATTTTTATATGTCACTTTGTTTGAACAAAAATAAGAGAATGGGGAACTTAAAATGCGTTATCAAATGGGTTTTTAAATTCAGTAAGGAAGAATTTCTGCTAATTCAAAACACGTTATTGGAACCTGGAAGAGAAAAGAGGGTCAGAATAGCAACACTGGATAGTGCTCAGTTTAGTAAATCTTATTTTCTAGTTTCTCTGATATAGCTTATTGCTGATATGTCCTTTTATCATGACAAAGTAGAATCAGAAGTGGATAATTGGGCACAACATTAAGTTATTACCAAGTGATAAAATATTTGATTGCTTTATACTACTTACTGCCTAAATACACCCTTAAATCAGTTTTTATTTTCATTTTTTTAATTTTTAAGATTCTATTTATTTGAGAGGCAGAGAGAGCATAAGGAGGAGAGGGAGAGGGACAAGCAGACTCCCTGCTGAGCAGGAAGCCTAATGTAGGGCTTGATCCCAGGACCCTGAGATCATAACCTGAACTGACATCAGATGCCTAACTGACGGAGCCACCCAGGAACCACCCCCCCCAAATCAGTTTTTAGATTAGGAATAATTTTTGAAATACTATGTTACAGATGGTGTAATCATTGAAAAATGCTTGAAGTTCAGGGTGCCTGGGTGGCTCAGTGGGTTAAGCCTCTGCCTTCTGCTCAGGTCATGATCTCAGGGTTCTGGGATCAAGACCCTTATCAGGCCCTCTTCTCAGCAGGGAGCCTGCTCCCCCCCCCCTCTCTGCCTGTGTCTCTGCCTACTTGTGATCTCTCTCTCTGTCAAATAAATAAATGAATAAAATCTTAAAAAAAAAAAGAAAAATGCTTGAAGTTCAAATGAAGATAAATCACTAGTTGAAAATATGCTTCATGTAAAAAATCTAAAGATTTCATCCTAGGGATGAAACTGATGCTTCTTCGGTTCACATTTACAAAGAATTTATTAAAGAATTAAGTACAGGTCTCTCTGAGCATACATTTGGATATTTAGAAGAAATTTATGAGCTGTGTTGTTATGTTCTACCACAGGGAGCCTTTTCCTAAAATACATTGATCTTCTGAAATAAAACAGTACATAATCACCAACATACACATGAAAAGATGCTCATCATCACTGTGAGGGAAATGCAAATAAAAACTATGATGAGATATGACTTCACACCTGTCAGAATGGTTAAAATCAACAACACAAGAAACAACAGGGTTTGATGAGGATGTAGAGAAAGGGGAACCCTTTTTCCCTGTTGGTAGGAAAGCAAACTGTTGAAAAGAGTATGCAGGTTCCTCAAGAAGTTAAAAATAGAACTACCCTATGATCCAGCAATCATACTACTGGGCATCTACCCAAAGAATACAAGAGTACTAATTCAGAGGGATACACACACTCCTATATTTAGCAGCATATTTACAATAGCCAAGATATGGAAGCAGCCCAAGTATCCATCAATTGATGAGTAGCTAAAGAAGATAGAAATGAATGGCTAAAGAGGATATATCTATACCTATCTCTCTCTCTCTATATATATATATATATGGAATATTAGCCATTGAAAAGAATGAAATTTTTCCATTTGCAATTACATGGACAGAGCTAGAGAGTATAATGCTAAGTGAAATAAGTCAGGAAAACACAAATACCATAAGATTTCACTGATACGTGGAATTTAAGAAACAAAACAAAGTGGAAAGAATTAATAGAGAAACTCTTAATTCTAGAGAATAAACTGATGGTTACCAGAGGGGAGGGGAGTGGGCTGATAGGTTAAATAGATGATGGGGATTAAGGAGTACACTTACGATGAGCACCAGGTGATGTATACAAGTGTTGCATCACCATCTTTACACCTGAAATTAATGCTGTATGTTCAACTGGAATTAAAGTAAAAACTTAAAAAAACAATAAAGCATTATACAATCAATAGCAAGAGCTTTTGAACCTCAGCCTCATATTTGACTTTTTGCTGCAGATTATCATACTTTATTCAGAGTGTGATTACACTTAACATTTAGGCATCAAAAAGAATTATAGGGGCACCTGGGTGGCTCAGTGGGTTAAGCCGCTGCCTTCGGCTCATGTCATGATCTCAGGGTCCTGGGATCGAGTCCCGCATCGGGCTCTCTGCTCAGCAGGGAACCTGCTTCCCTCTCTCTCTCTGCCTGCCTCTCTGTCTACTTGTGATTTCTGTCAAATAAATAAATAAAATCTTAAAAAAAAAAAGAATTATATGTCTACGCTTTAATTTTTTAAGATTAATTTATTTAGGGGGCATGAGTGTGAGGGGCAGAGAAAGAGAGACTCTTAAGCAGAGTCCACGCTGAGGGTGTAACCACATGGGGTCTCAATCTCAGGACCCTGAGGCCACAATCTGAGCTGAAACCAAGAGCCAGATGCTTAACCAGCTGCACCACCCAGGTGCCCTTTGTTCTGGCTTTTTGCTGTAGAAAACAGTTTAAAGTAGACAAAAGGATTAGACATTTGGGAATATAGTAATCATTTAATTATTCACTGCATAACTTACTGTTTCCATAAAAACTGCATATTAGCTTGGCTTTGTGTGTGTGTGTTTTCTGTTTGTTTTGTTTTTAGAGAGGGAGAGGGTGGGGAAGGGACAGAGGGAGAGGGAGAAAGAGAGAAAATCCTAAGCAGACTCCATGTCCAGTGCAGAGCTCAGTGTGGGGCTTGACCCCACAACCTGGAGAGCATGACCTGAGCTGGAATCAAGTGTCAGTCACTTAACTCACTGAGCCACCCAGCTGCCCCTATTAACAATTTTTCATAGTGACTATAAGTAGTGTTTTATGTTTAACTGTGAGGAGTTGGCCCAGAAAAAAAAAATTAATGTTGTTGAGTGAGAAGATAAGTTCTCATTTAAGCACTTTTAAAATCTAAGTGATTAAGAGAAAATTCCGTTACACTTAGTCTAGTTGTAAGTTAATATTAAGATGCATTCTGCAGGGCTATCCTTAATTCTTGTTAGTGACATTTAGCAACTTCTGAAGACATGCAGCATATAAATTGTTCCATATTATGGTCCTCACCACAAAAAAGTACATAGGATACAAGTAAAAACTCTTCTATTGGTTGTTTTTTGCAAAAATGTACGTAGGATACAAGTAAAAGCTCTTCTCTTGGTTGTTTTTTGCAAAAATGTACGTAGGATACAAGTAAAAACTCTTCTCTTGGTTGTTTTTTGCACCCATGTGTATTTATGCTTCGGTAATATTTAAGGCAAAGGGAAATGAAGAGTTCAACATAAGGTGGAGGGAAGCAAATTCTCCACTGCCAAGATTAATTATGTGTTTTGTTTCTGTAGAAAAGTAAAGAGCAAGATATGATGCAAGAGCCGGCAGGATCCTGGTTGCCATTTATTGTTTACCCACAGGTCCCTGCAATTGTCTGCCCTGTTTTGAACTATGTATATAGTGAAGTAGCTGATCTGCACACTATTTTCTTCACTGAGATTCTAATCCTTCCTTTGGGTCTCTCTAATGTTGCTGAAGAAGAAATCACTAGCCTTAAAAAATTTACCCTGAATAAGTACTACCTTGATATCAAAGAAGGACTACAGTTTTGGTAGGCATAGACTAACAGAGGCTAAGCAACAGAACATATAAAATGTGTTTGTTTCATTGGTTTGCTAACTTGGGAAGTGGAATATTTCTAGATGACTGGCTATTGGACAAGGAAGAGAATTTTAAAGGCTTTATCAAAGATATTATGAGTTACTATTATTATTCTTATTTTTCAGATTTTATTTATTTCTCAGAGAGAGAGAGAGCACAAGCAGGGAGACCAGCAGGTAGAGGGAGAAGCAGGTTCCCCTGTGAGCAGGGAGCCAGATGTAGGACTCAATGCCAGGACCATTGGATCATGACCTGAGCTGAAGGCAGATACTTAACTGACTGAGCCATCCAGGCATCCTGAGGATATTATGAATTTTAACATTCTTCCCCTACCTCTCTAGCTAAGAAAAACCAATGAAGAACAATTACATAACATTAGGTAGGAGAATTTGAGAGAAAAAATTTTATTTCACGTTTTGTTCTTTTTTTTTTTTTAACTATTTAAAACTAGTGAGCTCAGCTATTTTTTTTTTTAAGTGCTTTTGTGGGGGTCTTGATTTTTCACTTAGTAAGTGGATAACATCTTGTTTCTTAAAAACCCTTTCTTTCTATTCACATGCCTTGCCTTGTAGCTTTCTTTAATTCAGGCACATACAATACCATGCTATCATTCTTTCTCTAGGTCCACTGCAATCAATCAAAGTTATGGTGAGAATCAATGAACATCACTGTTGTATTCTGTCTTTTTTGACATTTGAAGTCTAAACATGATTGTGAGAAAACTACCTGCGAAGCCTGTATGACATCCATGACCTATTAAAGGTACTGAGATTTTGGATTCTATAAGTATCTTTGTGGTCTGTAAAATCTAAAAGTGCTAGGTTTATCATAATTTTACTCAAAATACTTCCATGCTCTCCTGGTTCAGGAAAAAATATGGTTGAGGAAAAAAGACTCCGTAACATTTCACATTTTACTGCTAATTAAAACATTCAGGGTTTATATAGTTTTCATTGCGCAAGTAAAAATATTACTGTAGGCTTTTTATTAAAGATATTTTGTTTGGATAAGCAAATCCATAAATATTATTGACTCAAGGAATGTTAGTTAAAGTTGGCTGACTGCCAAGAAACCTCATAAGACAGCACTACCTTAAACAATTTACTGCAGTCTGGCTTCAGGGTCTGACACAGTGTTTCCGGCTTTTAAAATTTTTAATATTTTTGTCAATGTGCCACAGTTGAAAAACCAGAATTGACTCAATGTGGATCAGCCCTGCGGGATATAGGGGAATCTCATGGAAAGAATTTTATGATGAGGAACCAAACCTCAAGAATGGAAAGTCAAGGAATTTTCTAGTTCTCTTTCTTTGTCCATACTTCCTATTGAGTATTTTGAAAAATTTTCCTCTTTGAAGACATAGTCTGTATATCTTCTCTCCTTTTGTTTATATTGTTGAAGTTAACTTATTAATTTACAAAGAGGAAAAATAAGTCCCAAAGTCCAGTGCTTTGTTTTCTCCAGTAGGCAAAATTCAGGTAAATCAAATTATTTAGTTAGGTAAGCATGGAATAAGATTGGGTGAATATGTTTGTCCATATAACTTTCCAATAGCAACCCCTTCTTTGAAATTTTATCCCTTTCAGAGCTCTTGTTGAGGTGATGGGCCTTGGTGGACATGTTTGTATCATGTGATACCATGAATGGGTAGACAGTCTATACATAGACGTAATCATTTAGTCTTAGTGTTTAAAGTTTGAACCAAGGGACACAGACACAAACACTGTTTTGGAAAATGTGCTACTGGATTCTTCTTGTGAAGTCAGTGCCAGAACTGGCTTCTGGAGAGCCTGAACAGCTAGCAAGCAGAAGTTGTAAGGGAAGAAGAGATGTTAAGATTAATCTGCAAGGAGAAAAATGAAGCAAATATATAAATCTATGTAGAGACTAGGATCTTTGAGGTCCTACAGAGAAAATGACTTACAGAGTGATGGCCAGACTTTGAAACCTGGTCTTGGGTTCTAAATTTGTTTGCTTCAAATTTTCTTGTTGCCTCTGTGTAGTGTTTTCATTTGATCTACTTTGGGTGAATTTCTGTACTTGGAGCAAATATGGCACACACACACACACACACACACACACATCCACCCACACATACCCCTCAGTAATTTTTTATGTTTCAAAGTGAAACATGTACATAATTTAAAAGCCAAATAGTAATACAGGGCTTCTAATGAAAAGTAGCAAGTTGTCTGCAGCTTCATTTCCTCCTCCCTCCCAAATAACTTATCTCCTGAACAGATCATTTTCAGCTCTTAGTTTACTTTAGAATTTACTTCTATATTTCCAAAACTTTTGTTCAAATTCCTATTTCTCACTCTGTAAATTTTAGCATTATAAATTGATTTCCTATTATGAAAGCAGAGGATTTAACTGCCTTTTACCAATTGCCATCCATTCACCTAATATAACATCATCATAATTTTTGGTGAAATCAGCTTTTAATCTTTACATTATTATGACTATAGTCATGTATTATTACTGTGTACATATTGCTCACTGCTGAGATATGAGTTGTACAATAGTTACATTTCCTTTTAGAGTTAATAACTGCCTCATTTGGGGGAGGTTTAGATTTTTATGTAACTATCATTAGTTTTTCCCCAAACTCTATAACAAAAATCCTAAAAAAACCCCTAAAGTTTTGACATAGTTTAAAAATCAGGAAATCTGTCAGCTTCCTTTAGATCTTAGAAAAATTGCTCTAATTTTTTCCAATTTTTTCTCTTCTTTTTTGAAGAGACTATTTTTCCCATTGAGTATTCTTGGCTCCACTGCCAAATATTAGTTGACTGTATTGTAAGGGCTTATTTACAGGTTCTTGATTCTGTTTCTTTGGTTTATGTTGTCTATTTTTATGCCAATACCATATTGTTTTGATTACTGTATCTTTGTAATATAATTTGAAATCAGGAAGTATTATGCCTTCAGCTTTGTTCTTCTTTTATGAATGCTTTGGCTATTCTTCTGATCCATGATCATGGATTAACTTTCCACTTGCTTGTGCCTTCTTCAATTTTTTTCATCAAAGTCTAATAGTTTTCAGTGTACAAATCTTTTACCTCTTTGATAAAAATTTATCCCTATTTAATTGTTTTTGATGATATTATGAATGGGATTTTTAAAATTTCTTTTTCAGGTGTTTTATTTTAAGTATATGGAAACACAGCTGATTTCTACATATTGATTTTGTAGCTTGCAACTTCACTAAATTTCCTCATTAATTCTAACAGTTGTGTGTGTGCGTGTAGTCTTTAGTATTTTCTATATATAAAAGATCATATCATCAGCAAAAAAGATAATTTTTCTTCTTTCTTTCCAACCTGAATGCCTATTTTTTGGGTGGTCTGGTTGCTTCAGCTAGAATTTCCAGTAGTATGTTGAACAGGAGTGGTAAGAATAGGCACTGAAGCACAGTGGTGCAGGCCAGTGACAGAAGACAGGGCCGGGCCGGATCAGGGCCCACAAGCACATGTGGGGACCCTGGCTGTTAGAGTGCTGTCCCATGTCCATACAATCTCCTCCAGGCATGTGCATTACAGTGTATGTTAATGACAGGTGTCAGGCTGGCGATGTGCAAGTGCATGGCTGGATGCGCTAGCCCCAAAAGTACTCCCAAAAGTAGGAGTCAACTGCAGGGGTGTAGGCTGTCATTTTGCAGCAGGGCAGCTGTTGAGGCCTGGGCTGGCTGTCGCTGTGGTTTCCAGGCTCTAGTTGGGGGGTGGCATCGGGGAATGCAAATGCCTGGAGGACAAAAGCTAATGAAAACTGCAGAGGGTTCTCCATGGCAGCAGTGCTGGCTATTAGTTTCTTCAGTAGTAAAATCTGCTGTGTTAGTCTGCAGAACAGGTCACTATAAACCACGGTCTCTCTGAATGTCTGGCTGCAATTGGTAACCCCTGCTTTTCTTCCTTGTCCCTAGCTGTATCTGTAGTTTCTGTATGTCTTAGTTTTCTGGGTCTGGAAGAGGTGAAACCTAAACAGGACTTTGGTGCTCCCAGAGTCTGGGGAAGCTAGATGCTTACCCTGCTTCTCCTTTCCTGGTAAGAGGGAGCTCTTACTAGCTGGAAAATTGCCTCTTAGCACTGAGCAATACTAGCTTGGGGGATGGGATGGTGCTTGCAAAATGAGACTGTCTTTTTTCTCTTTAAGTGCAGTTATTCTCTTTTTTTTTTTTTTTTTTTTCATTCCTCTATGTTGCTAAAGTGGGTGTCAGAGCTCTCTCACAGCTGTTTTTGTTTGTGGATATCTAATTGGTAATCTCTTAAAGGATGGAGGCTGGGGTCTCAATCCAGTCTATCCATTCTGCCGTTCTGATACATCTCTTTCCCATTATCCATATTACTCCCTCACCTCTCTTATCTGTTCATTCATTCATTCATCCATTGAACAAATATCCTAGAAAGCTATGTGCCAGGCAGTATTAGGGATACTGTAGTTCTTTCGATGAAAAGGAGATAATGTCTCTGACGCTATAGAGCTAAAGTTCTAATGAAAGAAATGTAACATAAAAAAATGTAGTAGGATATGAAATTGGAAATTGCTACTGAGACACTATTTAAAATAGATAAGACATTCCAAAGTGAAGTAAAAAAAAATCATTATTAAAGTTTTTAGAGAGTTGAAAGTTTTTTTTTTAATTTAATTAATTTGTTTATTTGAAAGAGAGAATGCACAAGAGAGAGTAGGAGCAGGGGAAGGGAAGAGGAAGAGGGAGAAGCAGGCTCCTACCTGAGCAAGGAGCCCCACGACCCCGCCATCATGACCTGAGCCAAAGGCAGATGTTCAACCAACTGAACTATGCAGGCATTCCAAGGGTTGAAAGTTTTTGCATGATCCCTCACTGCTCAGGAAGTAATCAGACTTTGTAAAGACTGGAAAGAACTTTGCGAAAAATTATTATGAAATGATATTAAGTTTATTTTTTTTAAATATAAGGTAGTCCGTAAAAGATCTCTCTTTGTTTTCCTGATATTTGGGCAGAGAGCTGAAGTGAAAGAATCAGCTATAAGTATATGTGCAAGCAAGACTATTCAAGCGGGAAGAACCAAAGCACAAGGGCCTGAAGAGAAGAGAATGCTTACTGTGTTTTAAGAATAGCAAGGAAGACTGTAAGTATGGGAGTGACTAGGGGAGGGTGGAGGAAGACTAGATGGAGTTGAAATTGGAGAGGGAATTGATGGTGTCCTGAGCGGGAGTGGTATCACTGGATGTGCTAAGAACTGGAGAAATTCTGGACATGACTGATAGTGGAGCACAGAATTTCCTGATAGCCTGCGTGTGCATGGAATATAACGTTAAGAAAGGAATCAAAGATGATTTCAAAATTTTAGGCTAAGCAATTGGAAACGAGGGTGGTTCCTTTACTTAGATGGGAGAGAGAAGCAGAGTATTTTCAAAAAGTTGGCTTTGGGGGCCCCTTGGTGGCTCAGTGGGTTACGCCTCTGCCTTTGGCTCAGATCATGATCCCAGGGTCCTGAGATCAAGCCCCACATTGGGCTTTCTGCTCAGCAGGGACCCTGCTTCCACCTTTTGCTCTCTCTCTGCCTGCCTCTCTGACTACTTGTAATCTCTACCTGTCAAATATATAAATAAAATCTTAAAAAAAAGTTGGCTTTGAAAATACTTTAAAGTATTTTCAAAAGTTGCCTTTGGAAATGTTAAACTGTGAGAGTCTTATCATCTATATGGATGGAAATGTTCAACAGGCAGTTTTATATAAGAATCTACAGTACAAGTGGTATGTTAGGGCTGGTGATAAAAGCTAGAGCATCATCATAGTATACTTGGTATTTAAAATCATGGGTCATTAAGTCTTTGTAGGGTGTAGCTGCTTGAGTTTGGTGAGCTCTATCTTCTGACTCATTTCACCTTCTAAAACAGAGTTTCTCTCTCTCAAGTTAGCTTGCCCTTGACATCTCAGTAAACTCATGTCTATATTCCTTGCACACCAGACTTTCCCTCTGAATATATCACCTTATGTCTGATGAGGACTGATTTCAGGATGAATCCTCACTTACATTCAGAGGACACAAAAACATTCTTCCTGTCTCTTGCTGCAAAAGGAAGCTTGACTTATCAAAAATCCATTATCAGTAAACTCACTCAGAACACAAATAAGGCCTCCACCCAACTCTTGTCCTCTTTTATATATAGCTTGACCTCTTGATAATTCTTATGAGCCATAGTATTCTTAAAATATGCTTCCTTGCGTAGGATAAGGTGAGATTTCAAGCCAAATCTGTACCCACAACTGGTAACGTTTCTTCCCAGAATGGTAGGCTGTCAGAGTAGGTAAACCCTCACTACAGTCTCCACATTCGAACAAAGCAAATTCTCTGTTATTTCTTCTCAACATTCTCTTTGTTATTGTGAATTTATGGCTCTTACGGCTCTTGTATTTCCTCATCATCATTTTAGTAGGATTTCTAGATAGAGTAGAAATAAATGAATGTGTTCAAGTTGCCATATTTAACAGGCCAAATAATTTTACATAATAAAAATTCATGGGGGCACCTGGGTGGCTTCGTGGGTTAAGCCTCTGCCTTTGGCTCAGGTTGTAATCCCGGGGTTTTGGAATCAAGCTCCGCATTGAGCTCTCTGCTCAGCAGGGAGCCTGCTTCCTCTGCTCTCTCTCTGCCTGTCTCTCTGCCTATTTATGATCTCTGTCTTTCAAATAAATAAATAAAATCTTTTAAAAAAATTCATAAAATTTTTTCCATAAAATGTTTCTGTGTTATAGGATGTTTCTAGTACATATACAAATGTACATCGTCCAGGTTACCTTGCTTAACAGCAAAATAAGTTTCTTGAAATGATGAAAAAAAAAGGCTTTAAAAATTACTTAGTGCTTAGTGTTGGTAGTCTAACAGCACCTTGACATTTCACTATAGCTTTGTAATTCACTAGAATATTGTGAGTATTATTGGGTTATATTAACAAATGTTTATATCTACATTAGAAATAAGATTATTAAATTTTCAGAAAACCTCGAGTCATCAAATTCTGTTAAATCGATTACCTCTTGGGACACCTGGGTGGTCAGTTGGTTAAGTGTCTGCCTTTATTTTAGCTCAGGTCATGATCTGGGGTCCTGGAATCAAGCCCTGAGTCAGATTCTCCCTCTCCCTCAGTCCCTCTACCCTGCTTGTGCTCTCTCTCGGCTCTCTGTCTCTCTCTCTCAAGCAAATAAATAAAATCTTTAAAAAATATAGATTATCTATTTCAATTCAAATTTTATTTTAGGATCTCGATATCTTTAAAACACATTTATCTAATGCTTATATTCCATATCAACAGGAAAATACCTGGGAAATGAAAGAATCTGATCAATTTTATTGTTGAGAGACATATCAATAAATTTGAAAACTGCCACTAAAATATTAAATATTACAGAACACAGCTATTGAAATCTATGTACAAAGAAACTGGCCTAGAAAACAGATTTCAAAAGTAATAAAGGGATTAAAAATAATAATAAAGGGATAAATACAGGCATGTGAAGAATTTAGACTATTACAATTTTACTTACATAATGCAAATATTATATGCCAAGATTAAAGGAACATCAACAAAACTGCTATCTTTATGTGGATAAATAATTGAGAAACTGAAAGATATCCCCAAACACATATTTTTAAAAACTCTTATTTATTTATTTGAGAGAGAGAGAGAGAGTGAGAGAGTGAGAAAGAGCAGGAGTGGGTGAGGGGCAGAGGGAGAAGCAGAGTCCTGTTGAGCAGGGAGCCCGATGTAGGGCTCCATCTCAGGATTTGATCCCAGAACTTGATCCTGGGACTCCAGGATCATAACCTGAGCCAAAGGCAGACACTTAACCAACTAAGCCACCCAGGTGCCCCAAACATAGATTCTTAGAACTGTATGGAATCATTCAAGGTGGTATGTAGCATCTTGTCTAATTATATGCATACATGTCTCCCTTACATGTTACATGTCTTTCTCACTGATTTTGAGCCGAATATAGTAGTCTTGTCTTACCAATTTTATTGTTTACTGATCTTAGCATAGCATGTAGCAAAGTACCTTGCACATGGCAGATATATATATGTTTGATTAGTAGATGGCTAGTGAGTAATTTTATGGAAATGATCAGTGACTCTGAAAGAAGAAACCAAGTGCATTTGCTCAACTACCTTCTTTTTGATTTTTAGTCTTAGCCTATGTGTGGGATGTATGCATTTTTCTCTCTGGTTTCTTCTGTGGGTGTGGCCTGTTATCTTATAGCTATACAAGTGACTGGGCAGGTAAAGGCAAATTTAGTGATGTAATATTAGCAAGCCTGTTATGACATATATATGTTACATCTTCAGTTAACATTTTTTTTCCCTAAAGATTTTATTTTTAAGGAATCTTTACACCCAACATGGATTTGAACTCACAACCCAGAGATGCTCCACCAACTGAACTAGCCAGGCGCTCCTTTCAATTAACCTTCTAATGAAGTGGATGTTTATGCCTAGCTATCTGACTCCTATGTTTACCTCTCAGTTCTGATCTTGGGTGGGAAAGCGGGGAGCTATTTATTGGGCCCCGTGTACTATCAACATTTAAAAAGGCATTCTATTTATAAAATGAAACATTTAAGATATGTTTCCTGGGGATCCTGGGTGGCTCAGCTGGTGAAGCATTTGATTCGTTTGGGCTCAAGTCATCATCTCAGGGTTGAGACTGAGCCCCACATTGGGTCCTGCACTGGGCATGGAGCCTGCTAAAGCTTCTCTCTTTCCCTCTCCTTCTGCCCCTTCTCCCCCACCTCTGCTCACTCTCATGTGGTATGTTTCTAAAACAAATTGGAAAAATAAATAAATAAACTGAAAGTATATACATTACTAAAAATCAAACAGTATAGTATGGCTTATAACAAAAAGCAAGCCCTTCTGCCTCATTGCTGCCCCAACTCCATCGCACTTCAACTTCTTAGAGGCAACCATACTCAAATGTTTGCTTTTAATTATCTTGATAGTTTTCTGATTAGTTCAATATAATACCGCTATGTCATTTTTTTTAGCAACTTATCAACTTTAGAGATAGTCCATTGGCTTCTTTCTTCTACGGTGCCTGAGGATTTAACATACTTATACTTTCTGTACTAAGATCTTGTTAGGTCTAGCATTATAGATACTAATATCACAATTGTGGTAGAAGAAATTTTCACATGTAATTGTGAAAGGTACATGTGTACGTATTGACAAGTACATAATCATGCCTTTAAGATTATAGGCAATAAATACTGAGTGAATATATACATTTTAGGTTAAAATTTTTCCACTTAAAATGTGAATATTTCTAAGTATTGAACATTCACAGGAAGCATTGTTTTTTATTTTTTAAAGATTTTATTTATTTATTTGAGAGAGAGCAGGGGGAGAAGAGAAGTGACAAGCAGACTCCACGCTGAGTGTAGAACCTGACACAGGGCCCCACCCTCAACCTGATCCCATGATCTGATCCCACCACCCTGAGATCACCACCTAAGCTGGAAACCAAGAGTTGGTTGCTCACCTGACTGAGCCATCCATGTGCCCCATGAAACATTTTCAAAATGGTTGACGTTAATAACATATGGCTGCATCATAATTTTTCCAATTTCTTTAAAATACAAATAACCTGTCTGTAAACATCCTTATAATAAATCCATTTTTGGAGTAGATTCCTAGAAATGGAGCTACTGAATCAAAAGTTCTTGATACATATTGCCAGTTTCCTTTCCAAGAGTTTGCCTATTTGTACAACTAATAAAAGAGATTACTATAAAGGAATACTATAGAAGAGTATTCATTTTGTTGCATTTCATTCAATGCTAAACATGTACATGCTCTAAAACTATGCTAATTTTATAAATTTAAAATGGTTACCTTGTTTTAGTTTGCATCTTTTTTAAAAAATATTGCCAGTGTGGCTGAAGATTACTTCTTGTGTCCTATTATTAATTATTACATAACATTCTCACTTCTTAATTTTAATATTTCACTAGATCACTAATTTGAATTTTCTAATATTCAGAGAAGTACTTTATAAATTACTTCCTGGTTTTAATATTATTGGCTATTCTTTACACTCTAAAAAATATCCCATGGGAAAGCAATGTTAAGTATTAACAATCTTATTAAAAGTTTACAGTGATATAACATTTAGCTGCATGGCTAGTTATATTAATTTTGCATTTCATTATATACAGTGGGTCATGGAATTTCAGTAAAACTTTTTGTTATTGAGATTTGTGTAATAGTCATTGCATATTACTGCCATCTTTAGGTAAGACGGTTTTTATGCGTTAGAAAGCCACTGACAACGTTTATTATGCTTATTGTATTTGATGCTTTATGAGCATTGTTTTAATCTTGCTCTTTCCCATGGTTTTTCCATTTACTTTTTTTTCATTTGAGTGGGATGGTGTGGTGTGTGATGTGTGTATTTTGTGTAATTTGAAAAGGAATCCCTGTAGTAAACTATGCTTAGGAGAGGTAAGCAGAGGAGACAGCAATCCTTTCCACTGTATTACCAACAAAATTCACATGGTAGCAACTGATAAGCTCAGTCTGTGTCAATTGCCTATGTCTGTCTGGGGTTGAGAAAGGGAGCATCTTCCTTACGTGATTCAGAAATGAGAGACACATAAAACAAATATAGTGTTATATGTCAATTATACATCAATTTTAAAAAGAGGAAAAAATTTTTAAAAAATGAGAGGCTATTTCCCCCAAATTTGTGACAAGGTAGAGAATCCTATAGTAAAGAAAAAAAGTGCAATTACCTTATTTTTTGCTAAAAAATTTTTAGTGGAGCCATTGTCTGCAGGATAAAGTTTTATTCTTGTGATATACTATATAATCTTGGTTTCTAATATTCTAAATGACTATATGTTTTTGAGAATTAACTACCCAAAGATTCTTCAAACTTGTTTCCCTATTGAGTTCTAGTATACTTGGCCTAATCAGGGAGTGCATGAGCCTTGAAATTAGTTACTAGTTCAAGTCAATTAGTATTTTTTCCTGGTGGGTTGGAGGGAATCCTGGACAAATTAATATCACTTTATAGGCATTCTTTTCAGTACACTATATAAACACACCAATTAAACATTACTTGAATTATTCAGAATAGTGTTTGATAAAACAAAAAGCACCTTAGCTCATTGTTATTCATTATTATATAACCATAAATAGTACTATGTAGTAATAAGTTACATTTCACTTGGTTTTGAGTATCATTCTTTCTTTTAGGATTATGTATTTGTTTGCAAGAAATGCTTCTATTGGGGCGCCTGGGTGGCTCAGTGGGTTAAGCCTCTGCCTTCAGCTCAGGTCATGATCCCAGGGTCCTGGGATTGAGTCCCACATCGGGCTCTCTGCTCAGTGGAGAGCCTGCTTCCCCCTGCCTCTCTGCCTACTTGTGATCTCTCTCTGTATGTCAAATAAAAAAAAAAAATGCTTCTATTGACAGAATGGTATCAGACACCACTGGCTGACCTTATTTTCATTCCATTGGCTTAATATTTCTTGGTTTTGAACATGTCTAGGAATATGAAATTATATGCTGAGCACTAAAGCCAATAAAGGCAAAGGAATGATATGAATAACCTATGAATGATATAATTCACTATTAGTTTAGCATACTCTAATTTTTAAAAATTGGTAGTTACAGGTATGTCAGAAGATGAGAGATCATGTCAAAGGTGAAAGTTTACAACCAATAGGTAGAATTTGACTAGTTGAATAAGTACAAAAATATTTAGTCAGTCATTCATTTGTGGGAGTTTAAATTGTGTTCTTGTAGAGCAGTATTCATGGATGATCAATTTCTTTCCCAGAATATATGGTGCTTCTTGCCACAGTGGTGGGTTTTTGACTTGCTCATCTTCAAATCCACATTCCTACTATGCCTTTCTATTCTATAAAAGTTGTTATATTATCAATGATGTTTTTAGACTCCTTTGCAGCTTGTTCTTGTTGTGCATTAGTTTCTGCAAATTAAGTGTACTTGAATAATTTGGAAGGTAACCCAAATGTTTTATGTCTTTTCTTGGTTGTGTGTATGTTGGTAAACATTATCATGGAAATGTAACATTTTCTGTAGTAGCATTTCACAATCTTATCTCCAGTTTCCTATGGTGTTTGAAACAATTTCAGTGGAGATGGTGGCTGTATTTCAGCGCCCAGTAAATGGCTCTGTGGGATTTAATGGGCATTTGTGCTGATCATAATGGCTTCCAGACTTGGGTCTTCTATCCTTGAATTTGGCTGTTGCTCTGTGTTCACAAATGAATAGTTCCATGGTAGCTCAGAAGTAGTATTTTTACTGCAGGATCAGTTGTGTAGTGCTCTAAGAATAATTTCTGGAGTCTCAGTAATTACTGAGTAATAACTCAGTAATTAACTGTCTAATAACTCAGTAATTACTGCCTTCCTAGTAATTTTGTAAATTCCTAAATACCTGTACTTCTTAAAATACCTAGAGTTGTTTCCTGACCTGAATTGTGCCTGATTTAGCCCTTTACTAAAAATGTGTACAACTTGGGAAGTCAGGATAGTATTACCACAGGGATGTGTGGCAGATACTGCTAGCTATCCACCAATATCCATTCTTTCTTCTCTTAGTAATTGAAGCCCTTAGTTTTTCTTAGTGAGTCAAAGACTTCACTTCTTATCTCTGCTGCAGCCACCAGTGTTCATATAACTGCATCTTAGCTAATGAGATGTAAACAGAAGTGATGTATGTCACTTTCTGGTGATGCTTTTGCCCATTTCTTTTCTCTATTGGCTGAGAAACAGATGTAGTCATGGAAGGTGGAAAAGCCACCTTGGACCCAAAGATGAAAACTTCTTGATGATGACAAAGCTTCCCTACCAATCTGGGATTTACTACATTTGGATGGCAATATAAGAGATAAATAAGCTCCTTTCTTGCTTAAACAACTTTATTTTTGCTCCTCCCCCCTTTCTTTTACAGTGGCTTATATTGTAACCTAAACTAATATGGGATGTATATGGACTCTGAAATCTGAAGTCAAGTCTGAAAATGACCATATGTTACTCTATTAACAGGTATTATTCCTATGAACATATGCCATAGATTTATAGGAAGGACTTAGAGTAGCTCATCTATAATTCTTATGTAGAAAAACTTTGGCTGTGGGCTGGTAATATGCTTTCAAAACACAGAGTTGGGTAGAGTATTTAAAAACTGTGTTAAATCAAATCTTCAAAAGCAAATGTTCAGTTATACTTGAGAGTGAATGTATTATAACCCTTCCCTCAAAGAGAGCTTCTTGTCTTACTCACATACTGTTAAAAGAATTGGTAGAATTGGACCATAGCTCAGAGACAAAGTCAGAATATTTTTTAGGCCAAATTAGGTCGGATCAGTACATGAACCCTGTATATAAGGAAAAATAGATAACCATACTAATTCAAATTATTTATCCAGATATTAGAGCATACCTTCAATGTTAAACACTTATATTTTGGGTAAATGGCCAAAGGCGACATGAGACTTCTGGAAGAATTTTTCATCAAGAAGACTTTGGTTTTTATATCACATGACAATATCTCTCTGGGGAAAAAGCAAAGTTCACTTTGAAATGGGAAATCCCAGATATAAAGAAGGCTTTAATAGCAATGTTAGAGATTTATATCATTTCTTTCTGATTATTGTCTAGGAAAAAAGAGCCAATTTCAAAACTTTAAACATTTGAAATGATTTATTCTTTTATTAGATTATGTAAGATGGACCTGACCAAGTTCTATGAAAACATTCAATTCAAAGCTGTAGAAATGGGCAACAACAATTTCCCCAAATTTAAGGCCTTTGTTAGACTTACATTTGTTGTCTCATTGCAAGTCCATGAGTCCCAAGCACCTTTTACGCTCACAGTATAGTTTTTGTTTTTAGTCAAAGCAAACATGTAAAAACCACGTTTTAGGTAATTGACCTTGCTCCTGTGGCCATGCATGTTTGGAACAAAACTCAGTGCCTTGTCAAAAGTCCATGGACATAAGGAAGACCAGCAGTTTATGCCATCATCAGAAACTCATCCTATTAGGAACAGTATGCATTGGAGAATGGCATAGTATCTAATTGACGCAGTCAATTAGATTCTGTAGCTGATAGCATTCCTCTGGAAACAGACTCCAGGAATCTGACCTTTGTATGTAGATGTATTAGTGTGTGTTCTTGGAGACAGTATCTGGTAGAACTCTGAGAAGTAAAGTTAGGAATAAGAAGTTCAACTGTCATGCCCTTGCAACAAAGGCTTCAGGAATCACATGAGGATTTCTGAAACTGGGATGCTTCAGAGTTGTTCCAATTGAGGCAAAAAGGATGGCTGATTAGGTAACACATTGACCAGTCATCAGACATGAGCCTTCCTCAGGGAGGTAGCATGACTTTGAGCGTGACCGCTTCCTTATTCCATGGCAATTCCTCAAGAGGGATTCAGTTGTAAAATATCTGCAGCCAACACTCCAGGGATATGCAGGAATAAGTGCTTTGTCCTGAAGGGATATGGCTGTGCTTCCAGGCATCCTGTATAGTGTCTTAGGGAGTTATTTATTTATTTATTTTAAATTCAAGTTAGTTAACATACAGTGCATCACTGGTTTCAGGAGCAGAATCCAGTAATTCATCACCCACATATAATTACCAGTGCTCATTCCAACAAATGCCCTCCTTAATGACCATCACCCATTTAGTCCATTCCCCCATCTACCTCCCCTCCTTCAACCCTCAATTTGTTCTCTGTAATTAAGGGTCTCTTATGGCTTGTGTTAGGGAGTTTTAAATGAAGGTGGCATCGAGAAAAGATGACAAAGAAAGAGACAAATTGAATCATGAAAATGATAGGGTTATTATAATATGAACAACAAGGTAATTAGGTTGCTATAACACTTTTGGGCTATCTTGAGGGGTTTTTGTATCTTTAACAATGATAAATGATATTTCAGTTCTTCATAAACACTAACTTTGGTGAGGCAATTTTTTCTGTTTCTTATAATCTGAAAAAGCAAACCTAAAAAGTAGATCTTAGGTATTCAACTTTGAAGTGCATCTTACAGAGAGATTAAGAATTTTGCTTAAAGTTAAAAATTTTATCTTCCTGTTGAATTAAATAGTATTCTAAAAATTATGAAGTGGCATGCTATGCCCCTAACATATTTTTTTCTTAAGTTTTACTTTTGTTGACACAAATATAACCTCAACAGCTTTCTTTTGGATGATATTGATCTGTTTTATCATCCGCCACCTTTTTGGTCCTAATTTTTCTGTTCTTAGGATTTTGATAAATAGCATATAGCTGGTTATCTTATTTATTATTTATTTGAGAGATAGAAAGTGTAAGTGGAGGAAGGGGCAGAGGGAGAGAAACAAAAGCAGACTCCCCGCTGAGCAGGGAGCCTACTGTTCAATCCCACAACAAAGAGCTGGACACTTGACAGAGCCACCCAGGTTCCCCTATAGTTGGTTATTTTAATATCCAGTCTGACCATTCCTATAAGAGAAGGGCTGAGTTTATTTAAATTTGCCAGTATTTTGGATTTTTTCTATCAGGTATCTTTGTATATTTTAATATTTTCCCTTTTTTAATGCTTTTCTTTCTTGACTTTTTTTTCTTTTAGTTGATTGGGACTTTTTACTTTTCTTTCCTTATTTCATTTTTCCTTCCATTTTTTAAATTTAAATTCTTTATTTCTAATTTTGTAATGGTTACATTTTAAATACAAGAATTACAGAATACTTCAACCTACCATGACTTCCTACTTTACATGATTGTTTATAGTATTTTAGTGCTATGTGTTTTACCTTCACAAATTAGAATATTATAGGTTATTATTATTTTATACAAACAATATTTGTTGAGATTTACTTAATGTATTACCACCCTCACTTGCTATTTGGCCATCTTCTTTTCTTGCATCTCAGGTATTCTATTAAGGTTGTTTTTCTTTTTCCTAAGTTTTATCCTTTAGAACGGTGGTTCTCAATCTCTGTTGTTCAAATCACCCCTGCTTCCCAAGAAGGCATTTTATAAATACATTGGGACATGTTTGCTATCACAATGATTAGATGGCAGTTACTGTCATTTGTAGTGTGAGCTAGAGATGTTGAACATCTTGAATTACACACAGGACAATCTCCCACAGAAAAGAATTGTTCTGCTTCCTATATGACCTTCAGTGATCCTGCAGGACATTCAAGTAAATGAAAAAGTTCTTAGAAAGTATTTGGGTATAGGCAGGAATTCAATTTTATATAAAAATATTTGGCAGGAGAGCCTGGGTGGCTCAGGTGCTTGGGCAGCTGCCTTTGGCTCAGGTCATGATCTCAGGGTCCTGGGGTTGAACCCTGCATCAGGCTCCGTGCTCAGCAGAGCCTGGGCTTCTCCCTCTCCCTCTGCCTGCTGCTCTGCCTACTCATGCTCTCTCTCTCTGTCAAATAATAAATAAAATCTTAAAATAAATTTGGCAGTTTTAACACACTGAATTTTCCAGGAATGCAAAAACTATGTGAATTAAGGAAGGAGTATTATTTTATTTTGTTCTGAATTTTAACAAATAGCTTACTATTTTAGAAAAATCTCATCATCAACGGCTATGTTAATCTTGATGTTTGAGGTGCCAATACAACTCATCTGTATTAATCTCTATATATAGCTGTCACATTGCTGGTGATTTGGTGCATGTGCACACACATGCATACACATATATTGGACTTTTTTTAGGTTCACCCACAAATAAGGTTACAAGTGTGCCTACTCTGGTAGTATTTTTTTTTTTTAATTGTATTAGTGAGACAATCAAGATAAAGCATACTTTTTACCAAGAAACACGCTGCCACCGTTGGCAAGGACATATTATACTTTTACTCTTGGAAATAACAGCATGGACATCAAGGGAATCACTGATTTTGGCTATCATGAGAACTGACTCAGATGTTATTGGACCAGAAGTGCAAAATTTAAGATGGGTAAGGGAGAATTCATTGACATTAAACCACTCATCAGTGACTTGGAACTAATCCATAGACACCAGTTGGGTTGGCTCCTTACTTGGATGTGACCATGGTCTGAGGATTTATCTAGATTGGAAACTGGATGATGGTCTATGATTATCCACTGCTGCTTCCTGCACAGGTTCCTCATATACAATATCTCATGGTGTCACCATGGAATCCAATTGCGTCCTGCTACTTTTAAGATTAATCTCTAACCCAGAAATGTGCCAAATATGACCCTTTCAGTTGTGGACTACTTGCTTCTCAGGCTCCTTATCTCCTCCTTCTAACCCTACTAAACTCCAGTACTGGGGTATGTTACACCTCTCTTCGCTTCTTTCCTGGCTCTTCTTCCGTGAGGTTCAAAGAGGATTCTGGATTTCCACAACACCTACTTGGTGGACTTCTCTAACACCTAATTGCACTGTGGTGTAAACGCGGATTTCTTTTTGTGTCTGATTATGAGGGCCGTCTTCTTCACAGTTCCTCGCAAGGTGCTTGGGTCAGGGGAAGCAATCAATAGATGCCAGCTGTTAAAGAGAAACAGCATTGTAACATTTCAATACCATTCACGTAATTGAAACGTTTCAATCTATTTTTAGTTTCACTTTTATTCAAGTCTTTGTCTTCGTACTCCGTTCCCGCCCCTCTGCAAGTCCAAGGCTAAGTAAGCACAGCGAGCGCACCTGAACCTTTCTCCAGGAGCCCGGCGGGTCCCCAAGCGGCACTCTTTCTCACCTAGGAAGCCGCGTCAAACGTGCTGACGTCACGCGCATCGCTGACGCCCCGCCGTCAGGCCCACCCATCAAAACCTTCCGGGATCTCTCTCTTTTGCGGTTAGCGGGGACAGCCTGAACAGTATTCGCACAGAAGCCGGCAACGACTAGGAGCAAAGGCGGGTCCTTGCGCACCCCCGCTTCCCCAAAGTAAGGTGACTGGTGTTCCGGAAAGACGCGAGGGCAGCGGAGGAGCCACGCCCAGGCGCTAGCCGTGGTCTCCCGGGGAACGGCGTAGTGCGCCGGCCTGGGCTGGGTGGGGGCGCGCGTGCGCAGTGCGCGGCGTTTGCGCCGGCCTGGAGTAATGGGCGTCGGCGTTTGATTCTTGCAGAGGATGGCCCAATTCTCAGGCGAGGACGAGGTGATGCTGCAGGCGATGCTGAGGCAGCTGTTCCAGAGCGTGAAGGAGAAGATCACGGGTGCCCCCTCTCTGGAGTGCGCCGAGGAAATCCTCTTACATCTGGAGGAAACTGATGAAAATTTCCACAAGTAAAATACCTTTTGATGTCTTAAGCAAACAAGCCAGCCGATCCAGAAAAGGTCCAAGTGTGGCTAGAGAAAGAATGTTCGTTTGATTATTGTTAAAAGTAGCACCCAAGTTGGAGGTTCATTTCGTTGGGTTTATTTACACAAGTACCGAATTTTTGTATTATTTATTTTTTACTTTTAAAGCTTCTGCTTCCTCTGTGTTTCTCTTGCCACACCAACATATTCTAATTCTTCATTTTTTTCCCCCCTTATGGGCAGCACAGTAACAATAATTGTAAGTCGTTCACGTTTTTCTAAGAGTGATTCTGTTCTATCAAGGGATTCCAGTCACAGTGCCTGAAAGCAGGGAGTTCCCAAGATTTCTGTTCCTTTGCTATGTGGTATTTCAGCGGCTGCGCCAGTTGCTCATTCTGAGCACTGCAGAAATACTGACGGGAGATTATTAACGTCCTATGGAATAGCTTAAGTTCTTAGAAAAGGATAAGCCACATACTCCGATGCCCGTGATAGATGGCTGAATTTTAAGTGCTACAGAAAGGCTAGAGACTGTGGGCTTGGGAGCCGTAGACATAATTTTTAATGAGAGAGGTACCATTTGAGACTATTCTGGAAGATTATGTTTCTTGGGGGATTTTTTTTCTTTGTTCTGGTTCATTTAATCCTCTCCATTGAAAAGTTTTCTTACAGGTATCTCAATTAATTATGATTGGTGGCAGTATTTTAAATTCAGTGTGTGTATTTCATTTTGATCTCACAGAGATGGTACTGAAAATTTTATCTTCAGTTACCTTTAAACTGATTTGTGGGTGCCCGGAAGTTGTATTTACCTGGAACTCCACCCATTTCTTACATGGTCATAAAGGGATCCTTGAGCCCTTTAATGTAAAAGTTTGTTTTTACTTGCAGTTTTATAGGAGTAGTTACAGTTTTCACCAGATTCTCAAGGGAGTTTTCAAAAGTGTGGAATTCTTGTTCTTGTGGAACTCTTGTTAATATGGTTACGAATTTCGTTAATATATCTGGTTATACATATATTTATTTGTATTTCCATGATTTTCTTGTTTATTCATTAAATCCACTGCTAATAGCTGTAGACTGTAGAATAATCACAACTTTCTCAAATTAATATTTAATTAATAGTGTTTGTAAACTCATGTAATACAAATTCATCTCACACAGACACTCTTAAACATTCAGTTTGGGGTTTTATTTCACATGCAAGCGTTGTTTAAATAATTTGTAAATTACTGTCAGTTTTTGCTAGGATCCTATTCTGGGCATTTGTCCATTTAATCTAGATTTTCAAATTTAATGCTATATAGTTTTTCATTAATATCCTGTTAACCTTTTTTTTTTTTTCTCAAAGATTTTATTTATTTATTTATTTGACAGAGATCACAAGTAGGCAGAGAAGCAGGCAGAGAGAGAGGAGGAGGCAGGCTCCCTCTGAGCCGAGAGCCCGATGCAGGGCTCCATCCTAGGACTCTGGGATCATGACCTGAGCCGAAGGCAGAGGCCCTAACACACTGAGCCACCCAGGCGACCCTCCTGTTAACTTTTTAATTATTTTTAATATCTGTAGTTATATGCCCCCCTTTTTATTTTTTTATTTTATTTTATTTTATTTTATTTTTTTGGTGCCTTCCCTCTTCTGCTAGAAGCTTATTTTGTTAGTCTTTTAAAAGAATCAGCTATTGGGTTAGTTTTTCCTTTCTATACATGTATACTTTATGATTTTACATTCTGTTCCTTATGTTTTCTTTGGAAAATTTTTAAAACTTTTGTGATCAGTGGTTAGCTCATTAATTCTCAGCGTTTCTTCTTTTTAGTGTAAGTTTTTTTTTTTTTTTAAAGATTTTATTTATTTGACAGACAGAGATCACAAGTAGGCAGAGAGGCAGACAGAGAGAGAGAGGAGGAAGCAGGCTCCCCTCAGAGCAGAGAGCCCGATGCAGGGCTCGATCCCAGGATGCTGGGATCATGACCTGAGCCGAAGGCAGAGGCTTTAACCCACTGAGCCACCCAGGTGCCCCAATTTAGTGTAAATGTTTAAGGTTACATATTTGCTTGTATTGTTTCAGCTGCTCCAATTTTATTTTATTTTATTTTATTTTTTTTTATTTTTTTATTTTTTTTTTAGATTTTATTTATTTATTTGGCAGACAGAGATCACGGGTAGGCAGAGAGGCAGGTAGAGATAGAGAGGGGGAAGCAGGCTCCCCGCTGAGCAGAGAGCCCGATGCGGGACTCGATCCCAGGACTCTGAGATCATGACCTGAGCCGAAGGCAGAGGCTTAACCCACTGAGCCACCCAGGCGCCCCGTCAGCTGCTCCAATTTTAAAGTACTTTTCAAATTAAAGTTAGATCGTTGTTGTTCTTCTCAGCAGTTTAATGACTATTGTAATAAAGTAATTTACTCTTCAGCAGTGCATTGGATTAAATGCCTGCTGATTAACATTTATGGTTAATGTTCACTGTTGACTGAGGAGATTTACTTTTGGCCTACCTAAAAAAAATCCAGACACTCTAAAACTATAACTGATTTGTAGTTTTTAAGACTTATAATCCTGAAAGTATTTTGAGTAGTTTGTAGTCTTAAAAGCATAAATGGCAAAATTTATGTGTTGGTTCACTAACTGGAGATCTGAGTCTTAGGAGGAAGGAACTCTGTATGGGAAAGGAAAAGAGGAGGATATGCTTGTCTTTGGTATTGCCATAGAATCTTACAGTTCAGAATTGAATGTGATATTAAAGATCAGTTAGTCTGGTTGCTCATATTTTAATCTTTGTTTTCACTGACCTAACTCTTCTTGAACATTGTATGTTCTTTCTTTCTTTTTTATTTTTTAAAGATTTTATTTATTTATTTGACAGAGGGAAAGAGATCAAAAGTAGGCAGAGCAGCAGGCAGAGAGAGGAGGGAAAGCAGTCTCCCCTCTGAGCAGAGAGCCCGATGTGGGGGATCGATCCGAGGACCCTGGGATCATGACCTGAGCTGAAAGCCGAGGCTTGATGCACTGATCCACCTAGGGTCCCCGCATTCTATGTTATTGAGTCACTTAGATACATTTTGCTTCCCAAAGTGTTTCCTACTTCAGAATTATCTATCTTCCCATGTCCACAATCGGAACATTGCTTTCTTAAATCCACCCAACGTTGTCCTAGTATTGGCCAGAACAATTTTATTTTTATTTTATTTATTTTACTTATTTATTTTTGAAGATTTTATTTATTTATTTGACAGAGAGAGAGAGAGATCACAAGTAGGCAGAGAAGCAGGCAGAGAGAGAGGGGGAAGCAGGCTCCCTGCCAAGCAGAGTGCCCGATGCGGGGCTGATCCCAGGACCCTGAGATCATGACCTGAGCTGAAGGCAGAGGCTTAACCCACTGAGCCATCCAGGCGCCGCTACCAGAAAAATTTTATTAAACAGACTTACAGGGGAAACTGGTATCTTTAGACTATTTTTGTAGGAAGATGGTTAGGACAATGAGTCCATACATGATGGAATTTCAGATAGTATAATCAAGTAAAGTGGGGGAAAATACAGTCATTTGGGAAAGAAACCATAGTGTAGGCAGTAGAGTCCTTTCTGGGCTTTGCCCCAATGAGCAGTTTTCCTAAACTATCTCTGCTTTCTAGAACTTCTATTTTTCTGCCTTAAACTGTATATATTTTCTAAATGATCGAAGAGTCGCCTTTGTCTCTGAAAGCGGCAGCAAGGATTTGAGACCTGTGGGAGGGGAGAAAGGAGGGATGAGGCCATTGCTTTCATTATGTGTGTGTGTTTGTGTAGGTTTTGACACTTAAACTGGCCCCCAGGAAACAGATTAGCCCTGGTTTTTAGTCTTGGCTACACCAGAATCAGTTGGGCCCCATGTAAAAAAAAAATATTGATGCTTGGGCCTCTTCATAAATGAATCAAAATTTTGGGATGGGGGGCTTGGCAGAGGTTACTTTTTGTTTCACAGGAGAATCTACCAGTGAACTCTAGGGTGTTTAAATGGTAACTTCAAGAAAGCCTCCATTGTGTAAAGTGATATCCATGTATAGTAAAATTACTAAGAATTATATGTGTGCTTTCATAATTAATGCATTTTCTAGTAATTGTTTATCATGACTCAGAAACGTATTCTTTGATCTAAAAGGTTGTAGGTGATGTAAAATACTCGTTCTTTCTATTATATATCATTTTATATACTAATATTCTATATAAAGTTAGGTGGGTCATATAATAAATCTTTTTATTCTGAAATAAGAATTCCAAATACCAGCATTATAATTCATAACTTATTCTAATAAAGTCTCTTTTTAAAGCATATCATTACTATAATTTTTTCTATATATGATTGAAAATTTTTTGCTTATTTAAATAGCTAAGAGAATGCATTCTTGAAATAAACTTGTATCAGATTTTTTTATGTTTTTCTGTTGTATCAGTACTCTGTGTATCAGTGTATTTTGAACACGTCAGAATTTCATCATGAAAAAATAATTGATTTTCTTGGAAAAATCTAGGTAATAAAACTGGAAAAATTGAAAACAATGACTGTTCTTTTAGCCAACTTTGTAAAGTTTTCCTGTATAAATGTGAAAAATTTCATATTCATCAGTAGTAAAGCAAAATGATGAAGCATATTGCTGTGTATTTCAATTGAGCCGCTTCTGAAATGTGGTGAGGTGAACACATTTTTCCTTAGTACTTTTCCAACTGTACTTTTAGGTTTTAATATTTGGGAAAAAATATTTTGTATTCATTTGGTAATAGTATCTTTGAAATCAGATTTTAATTTTTTCTCATTAAATTACTTTTAAGGTAACAAATGGTTAGTCAAATATACGTATAGTATATTTGGTTTGAAAAGTGTCAAAGTGTAGATATATGTAATAAATAACAGTTTTCGCATTAGAATTGCTATTACAGTTACATAGCAGGAACCTGAAATTTAGCAAGGTCAGGTGTTTTGTCTAAGGTTACAAGACTGACCAGTATAAAATTTAGAACTTAAACCCAAAGCAAAGGGATTCATAGATTTCTAAAGGTATAATATTTATTCATTGTATAGATCATGTTCTTTAAAAAAAATAAGAAACTGTTATTAGAAAATTTTAAGATGAACAAGAAGGAAATATTAATAGACTTAAAAATAAATGGAAGTTGTATTTATTGTAGTCCATGGCAAAGCTGTATGATTCCTTATATTTCCAGTGCAATTAGGGTATGTTAATCTGAAAATGTTAACACAGAGGAGTCTGCTAAAAATAAATCTGAAAGGAAAGGACCTAAATTGTAGCAGAATTGACTTAAATTAAGCTTCATAAGTATCTAAAATAAGTTATTAAAAATGTACATTTTTTTCAAGGAGATTTTACATTTCTTAAATAAAAATTTTAAACACAGAGGTGATTCACCAGTATCTTTAATGGTAAGGGTTTTATAATGCTTGGAGTGAGTGGACGTTAATGGTCAAACTCAATTCTGAAGGTTATATTTGGTATGTGGATGTATTTCTTTGGCTTTTTTTTTTTTTAAAGGTTAACATTTAAAAATTGAGAGATGGCATATAAAATAGTTTTCTGGCTTTTCTTAAAACTTGGAAAAATCAACATTATGCTAATATTGCTAAATGGCAAAAAGTGGCTAAAGCCATGTAGAAGGTCTTCCTTTTAGCTGAGACATGTCCTTTTATTTCACCCCTGCCTCTTTTCTCTCTTACACATGGCTGACTTGACTTTACCTGTCTACCCCTGGTAAGATCTTAGTTTGCTATTCCTGGAATAAGTATGGGAACTTTTGAAAGTTTCTTTTGTGCATCCAAGCTTTTGCTTTTTTACAAAATAAGAATATTGTAACACCTCCTCGATAACTTCTAAAAATGATGTAATGGGTTGATTTAAAGAGCTTATCATCAATCTTTTGGATTAGTTGTAGACTTAAGAGCTGCTCAATGGCACCAATACAATGAGGATTACAATGAAGGCAACACAGCCCATAGCAACAATAACTTTCTATCATGGGCACCACTATAGAAAACAGCATTCCTTGTAGGATTTTATGGGATATTGCCATGAATTCATATGGTAAAAAAACAACAACACAAAATGAATTGTCAGAAGAGAATTTGAAGCCTTGGATTTTTTTTTCTCCTCCCAAAGAGGAGAAGGGTCCACTTGCAGAAATTACTGTTTACTAATGTGAATCTTCCAATGATCAGGGAGTCAGTAGAGTATCCAAAGGGCTATAGGCAGCCTGGTAGTCCTCACATGACAGAGGGCCTTATCCTACCTGGAGATCATTTTTTCTTAAAAGAGCAGTAACCCATTAGGCAAGATTCAATTTGGGGGTTCTTGGGTTCATTTAATTTGGAAGATGAACCAAAACCTTGAAGTATTTTGAATGGTGTCTTCTGGGAACTAATACTACAATCATAGATAAAAATGATATCATTGGGAAAAAGTATGTGGTTTGTCAGGTTCCCAAAGAGGAGGTTTTAACTTTTTCTCAGCATATTTGTTATTTGCTATTTATAGATGATGCTAAATAGTGGGGAGGTGTTTTTCTTTTTCTTCTTCTTTTTTTTTTTTTAATGTGTCTTTTATTTTAGAATGGTATTCTTTTAACTTTTTCTTTTAAAGATTTTTCTTTACTTATTAGAGGGAGAAAGCACAAACGGGGGGATGGGCAGAGGCAGAGGGAGAAGCAGACTTCTTGCTGAGCAGGGAGCCCAACTTGCAGCTCCATCCCAGGACCCTGAAATCATGACCTGAGCTGAGGGCAGTGCTTAACTGACTGAGCCACTCAGGTGCCTCTATTCTAAACTTTTTGAATACATTTTGTTAATGGACTTCTTTCATATGTCCTCACTGCCTTAGTTATAAAAAATATCATTTCTGTTGCTTATAGTTTGGGCTTTAAACATCATGAACACAGGAGTTCTGTTTCTCAGTTAAATATTCATTTCTCATAATTGCTCAAGATTTGTGGCACAGAAATGGGGCTGATCAAACTAAGGATTAATTTGCCTTTTCATAGTAGATGTTGATGATGAGATGTAGAATTAATCTTCAGAGTGGCCCTTCCTTTAGTTTCAGAGAACTAACTCAGGCTTTCCCATGTTTTGTCTTTCACTGAGTATTTCAGAGATGTGAAGGAAAACTGTCTTGTTTGACTAGCCTAGGGCAGGATGGTGAGGAGGATCAAGATTGTTTTTAGGGACCTTTCATTTTTTTGTACTTTCTTCCAGTTACACTTTTCCTTTACCCAGTGGTGTCATCTGATTGGGCTGAAATGATTATCTATTACTAGATCCTTTTTCATTTACAAGGACATTTTAAAGAAACAGTAATACATTTATGGTATTGGAATTTCAGATAATCTGACTATTATAGGTTTTCTGGTTGTGGTGGGATGGATGTGGTTAACATATTTTTTGGGCTCTTCAGATCTCATCACACACATCTGCCAACTCTAATTTCAGAGCCACTTATCCCTCTGTGGAGGCAAAACATAGGGTCTGTCAAATATGAAACAATTAGTGTCTTTAAAAGATTCTCTTGAAATCTTAATCTTTGAATTTTTCTTGCTTGTATAAGTTTTTGCCATTTTGTATAGAATATGCAAAGATTTGGTTTATAATTACAAATACACAAATAAAAAAAAATAAGTTAACATTTAAAATGGGTGGGAAGTTTTGCTTATATAAGGGAAGGTCTTCAAGTAATATAAGGCAATGATGAATCACCAGAAGAAGCAAAAACTACAGAACTGCTTAAATGATGATTAGAGACTGTTTTCTATAATACATGATTCAGTAAGTTTTTCTTCTAGCATTTCTGAAAATTAGTGTTTGTCATTTTGATCTAATATTGTAGGTCATTAAGTTTATAAAATAATGTTTTCTTCTTCTGCCACTAATAGATCCCGATTTTCTTAAAGCTTAGAAATTACTACTTAAACATTGAATATAAATATTAAATATTTAAAAGTAAATTCAATGAATAACTTAAAATAAATTTTCAAGTAAATTACACTTTTAAATTTAATGTGAATTATAATTTTGAGAAAATGAAATATGATAAATTTCCCTCCCTAAAGGCAAGAAATTTAAATAATACAGTTGGTAAAAACATGAATGTTACATTTATTTCCATTTCCAATCTCCATTGATTACTACAGAACATCTTATTTCTTAATATTTTTGAAATTTTTCCATTTTTGAGTGAGTGTGGGATTGTGGGATTGACAAGAGTTTTGGATTAAGGTGGACTTGAATTAATAGCTTGTGAATTTTTTTTAAAGGTTTATTTATTTGAGAGAGAGAGAGTGCGCAGGAGCTGGGGGAGGGGCAGAGGGAGAGAGAAAATCCTTCAACGGATTCCAGCTGAGCATGGAGCCTGATACTTGGCTTCCTGCCAGGACCCAGAAATCATGACCTGAGCAGAAATTCAGAGTGGGCCGCTTAACCAGCTGAGCCACAGGCGCCCTGCAGCTTGTGAATCTGACAAGGTTTTTTAGCTTTTTGTTTGCATCCTCATCTATTTTACCTATTTCATGTGGTAAATAAGACAATATTGATAAAATACTTAGAGCAGTGTCTAATTCATGATAATCACTTAAAAGTCCCTCCTTGTTTATATGCAAATCAAAATGGTGGTTTCTGGAGAAAATTGACTGTGGCTTCATGTAAGTGGAGATACAGTAATTAAGGGGCTTGATTGATTAGGCATTTAAATGCCAAGCCAAGGAAGTTGTATTTGAAGGATAATAGCGAATAATTAGTTTTAAATACAACAACTATTTATTCAGATGTTATGTATGTGATGGGGTATGAGGTATTGGTATGAATAAAGTGGCTCTAACTCAGAAATAATGAAGGCTGTGATTTTTGAGGACCAAGATAACTACAGTATTCAGGATAAGTATGAGAGGGAAGGGGGCAGTGGAAGAAGATGAGCAAGAAGGCCGCAGTAGTAATCTCTGTGTGAGGTGATGTGGTTTTGCACTGACCAACAGAAGTGGAAAAAAAGGAGAGGAGATGAACCCAAAGGATGTGTAGGCAGTGTTATCAAGTGTTGATGACTGGGTGGACTGATGGAGTGAGTTGGCATGGAATATATGCAGAAATTGCCAATGTCCCAGAAAGAAAGCAATAAAATTCTAGTTAAGCTTGATGATTTGGGATGAAAATTTTAAGCCTAGTTTAAAGGAAGAAATCTGAGGATTTTTAAAATATTTCTGTGCTAACATTTTTTCCTGGGTATGATTCCTAAGCGAGTTTATGATAGTTACTGCATTTATTTTTTAAATACTTGTTTTAGCTATGAATTTGTGAAATATCTTCGGCAGCATATATGTAACAGTTTGGGGTCTATGATTGAAGAAGAAATGGAAAAATGGACATCTGATCAGAATCAGGATGAGGAATCCGGCTATGACACAGTTGTACAGCATGTTACTAAAAGGATTCAGGAATCTAAAGAGTGAGTATGCCACAATGACATTTTCTTTCTTTCTTTCTTTCTAAAGATTTTATTTATTTATTTGTCAGAGAGAGAGAGTGGGAGCACTAAAGTGAGCGCACAAGCAGGGGGAAATGCAGGCGGAGAGAGAAGCAGATTACCCACTAACTGGGGAGCCTAATGTGGGACTCCATCCCAGGACTCTGGGATCATGACCTGAGCTGAGGGCAGATGCTTAATAGACTGAGCCACCCAGGCACCCCAAGATTTCTTATTTTTTGATTTGAAGAAAAATCACAAACGAGTCATGTTCATCTTTGGATAATATAATTTCCAGTAATGTATTTCTGGCAGTGCTATTAAATTTATTCTAAAAGGAGTATTAAAATATTTTATTAGTCAGAAAATAAAAACATTTTCATACTAAGAGAGAGCAAAGTTTTATATGGGAATATTAGGAATTTTTAAAAATCTCTGAATAAGCCATTTAATTTTCTTGTGTTTTAGTTTATCCATGTGTAAAATTAAAACAATTATAATTACCTCACAAAGATGTTCTGTGTCTTAATGAGTTTATGTCTTCTGCTTTGTCAGTTGTAGATGAAAGATTTTTAGTTGTGCAGAGTATTATTTTTTTCTTGATATGTGAGATTCAGAAATTATTTAGGACTAATGATGAGGCAATGGTATCTCTATTAACAGCATTTTTACTGTAATAATTAGAAATTATTTTCTTAATTAAACATTTTGATATTTTTTGAATAGAAGTTTACAGATAGAAGAATTCATTTGTAGGGTCTATCATTTATTCCTCATATGTGTAAGTGCAACTATTCACCATGTAGATTTTCATTATTAACTGATGTGAATTTTATTCACTACCTGTTAGAACTTATTCTTATTTTGACTTTTTGGAGTATTGAATGAGTCTTAAATGGTGTTTATAGTCCATACTATATTTGTTTTTCTTTGGCTTTTTCAAAACTGCAGTGGCTACTGTTGAAGACTAGTTCATTTGAGTCTTGATATTGAGAGTCTGGCCTCTAGCTTTTTTTTTTTTTAAACATTTAAAAAATTTATTATTCTTGGGGTGTCTGGCTGACTAGTCAGAGGAGCATGCAACTCTCAATCTTGGGATTCTGAGTTCAAGTCTCTCATTGGATGGAGAGATTACTTAAAATCTTTAAAAAAGATAAAAATAAAAATTATTATTCTTATCTCTGTGGACAGCTTGCTGGTATTTCTTGCAGATGAATTCATGTTAGTGTTTTCAAAAAGGCCTGGAGGAAACATGTCTAAGATGAAACTTACAGATTTTCTGTGGATTTTAATGACCCTTAGTCCTACCTTATATACATCATTTAGATTCTTACCTTTATATTCATGTATTAAATTACTGTATCATAAATTATAAAGGAAAAAGGCTTTATGTTGTTTACATGGCTATGCCTAACTGCAAAGGAGTCTGGGACTGTAGTTTAGATCTGTGCCCAGCTATAATACAAATACTGTGGAGGGAGAGAGCAGCTTTTGATGGATTGCTCTTGATTGCTATCAAGGCATTGTTAGGCTTCCCTGTTTCTTGCTACTGAGAATGTGTAGAGGAAAGCTGGACCCTTTCATTTCAGTTATCCTAGAGATACTTTGCCAGTTAGTCTGATGAGTGTCCTAGGATTCCTTCTTGCTCTTTATATCCCCTTACCTTAAACTTGGATCTGGACTTTTCCTTACCTCTGTAACAGTTCTCTTCTGTATGTGTTTTCCTCCTGCATTGTTCCTATTCTCATCTTCTTTTAATATTTCTGTGTTTTCTCGTAACTTCTGATGCTTTAAAAACACATACATGAATAAGCTATGTATTAAATTTGATTCTAGTTATATATTATGTAAATTATCTATTGCTGAACCATAGTAAATATATGAGAATGTATTTTAAGTTATGTATAGAATTATATATAGTTACTAATATGTGATGTATATCATATAATTTAAAATGTATTTTAAAATTCCTTTAAGCTTTAAAATCTTAGCCTCTTATTTATATCAAAAACCCCAGCATGGTTTTATTATTTTTATGAGTAACTTACCTATCCTTCTTCAGGTTTATGGAATTATAATAACCCATTTACCAGAAGTATAAAGAAAGAGGCATTTCTGTGCTTATTTTCCTAATGTATTTTTATTACAAAATTATAATAAATACATGTTGCATGCTTTATATTTACAAAGAACTTTCAGATACATACTATTATGTCTTGCTACAGTTATGTGAAATAGGTCAGCTAGATTGTATTCTTTTCATCTCATTTTATCATTGAGGAAAATGAAACTGATTTATGATGACAAAACTGATAGGTAAAGTAGTCAGAATTATAATCCAGGGTTTCTAATTCCAAAATAGTACTTTATTCACTATTGTTTATTTAAATCCTTATGTTTTGTTTTAAGTGTAGCTTTTTCAGTGGTCCAGGTCACATATTCCTCATTTGTAAAATAAAAGGCTAGATGAAAGTTTTAAAAATAGTTTAATCTAGCTCTAAAATTTTATTTCTAGGCTTTTTGGGACCTCAGTCTTTTTTTTTTTTTTTTTTTTTAAGATTTTTATTTATTTATGAGAGACAGAAGGAGAAGCAGGCTCCCTGTGGAGCCGGGAGCCCAATGCGGGAGTCTATTGCATGACTCTGGGATCTTGACCTGAGCTGAAGGCAGACATCTTAACTGACTGAGACACACAGGCGCCCTGGGATTTCTATCTAATATTAATATGGGTGCTTGAGAGTTGGCACATAGTAAGTGGAGAACTTTATTTATAAGTTCTTTTTGAGGCCTTTATTTATTTATTTATTTAGATTGTATTTATTTTAGAGAGAGAGAGAGAGAGCATGGGCATGAATTGGGGAGGGGCTGAGGGAGAGGAAGAGAGGGAGTGAGAGAATCTTAAGCAGGTTTGTGGGGCTCGATCTCACGACTCTGAGATTATGACCTGAACTGAAATCAAGAGTTGGCTATAGAAACTACTGAGCTACCAGGCATCCCTCTTTCTAAGACTGGAGCTGAAAGGGATTTAGAAGCTGTCTGGTTCAAACTCTTACCAGTTTCAGGAATCCCTTTCTTAACATCCCTGACAGTAGGTTCTGTAGCCTCTGTCCTTCAAAGGACCTATTGATAGCTTAGCTCTTATTTAGGTCTTAATGCTCACTATAAGTACCTATAAAGATAGGCAGGGAAGAAGGGAAGGAAAGAAAGTAGAGAAGGGAGGAGGATAGAGAAAGAGATAGAAATAAACAAGGAATAAAAGGGATATGTAAGATAGACTGTTCTGGTAGTATGGTATTAGCAGTTGACTATTGTGGAGTACTGGTATCCATGCTCTTGGAATATCTTGCCTTAGACTGTGTTAGTTTTACTACCTTGGTCTATGTAATCAGATGAAGAAACTTGGGAAATAACATATGTTTTGGAATTCTTATTAATTTTTATACCTGTTGTGTGAATTCCATTGTGCCACTTGTTCTTTAAAAAAAGCTGACATAGGGATGCCTGGGTGGCTCAGTTGGTTAAGCAGCTGCCTTCGGCTCAGGTCATGATCCCAGCGTTCTGGGATCGAGTCCCACGTCGGGCTCCTTGCTCCGCAGGGAGCCTGCTTCTCCCTCTGCCTCTGCCTTCCACTCTGTCTGCCTGTGCTCGCTCTCGCTCGCTCTCTCTCTGACAAATAAATAAAATCTTAAAAAAAAAAAAAAAGCTGACATATTTTTTTCCTTTTTAGAACTGTGCCCATAGAGGGATTTTACAGAAAAAAGTAAGATAGTTTAATTTAGCTGAGTGTTTTAATTTGTGCTAATAGTCTTTCTCTTACCAAGACTGTTTTACATTTAAAGATACAAAGAAATGATGCATTCCCTGAAGAATATCATGATGGTAGTGGTGGAATCTATGATTAACAAGTTTGAAGAAGATGAGATGCGAAGTCAAGAGAGGCAGAAAAAAATCCAGAAGGAGAAGAGCAACAGTTACTGCACAGATAATTGCTCTGATAGTGATTCATCATTCAATCAGGTGTGTTGTTTCCTTTTGCATTTATGTCTTGAAATGATATTTAATAATCAATAACTTCGGTACATTCTTTGTTAGCCAGATTTGTTTTCTGCTTTCCAGTTTTAAGATTCAGAAGAAAAATAATAAAATTACCTAATCTTAAAGATTGGGTACGTGAAATAACATCTTCTAGAATTATAAGTTCAGTGAATGATTGCATTATATCTGACATATCTTAATGAGATATGGAAATAAATTAATTGATTTTGGATTTAAAAAAAAATACCTGAAACAAATATGCTTAAGCTTTAGTTAAACAAAACATCTTATTCCTAATTGATTTTTATTAATCAAAGTTTAACTGCATTATAAATGAGATATGGAGATAAAACATTTCCCTTATCTTCTAAGATGAAGGTCACTGTGATTTGTTTTAAAACATGATGAACACTGGGTGTTATATGCAACTGATGAGTCATTGAACACTGTATCAGAAACTAATGATGTACTTGCTGCTTCCTGATGGCACATGGGAGAAGAATGAGGCACAAACAAGTCAGCTGCAAGAGAATGCGAGCAGGGGACAACAGTAGAAAAGTTGTTGCTCCGAACAACTACTCAGTGCTGTTTTTATTAGATATAGACAGTAATCAACAAAGGAGCTGAAGAAGACTACACATTAATCAGATGCCTTGTAGATAAATAAGAAGGAAGGCAAAGTATATCTGGTCAAGCAGTATAAAGTTTATAGTTGAGCAAGCACATTCAAAAGGGGTTACCTAATTAGCCACAGGAGCTCTCCCGGGAAGGGGAGATAATGGAAAAATGAAGCAGGCAGTGTTCTGCCCTGAGCGGGCTGGGAGTTCCCACCTGCTTGGCTTCAAGGACCTATATATCGTCCTCTCCCCTAGAGGCCTGTTGCCAGTACGTGTTTTTCTTAAGGATATATCTGAACATGCTTGATGGCTAGTTCAATTCTTGTAAGTTGTATTTTAAGTAATACATTGTTCTGAGGGAACAATGCTGGCTAATTGAATTTAAATTAAAGGAACCCAAAAAACAAAACAAAAAACCAATAAAATCAGTAAGCCTCTTCTTTTTGACATCAAGAGATCTGAGGTTTTACATTGTCTCTTTCCATGTTATTGGAATCTTTGTCATTTGGCTAGGGCAGAGCTAACAGAATGGCCACAGGTTAGGTTAGTTCTAATAGGAGACTAGTTAGACTAGAACCTTATATATGCATGCACCATCAACTTCCCCACAGAAATTTCCAGGCCAGTTGGAGTCTGTCTGATCTTTGTGTGAATCCTACCTGTTATTTCTTTTCTTTTCTTTCTTTTTTTTTTTTTTTTTAAAGATTTTATTTATTTATTTGTCAGAGAGATAGAGAGAGTACAGGCAGGAAGAGTGGCAGGCAGAGGCAGAGGGAGAAGCAGGCTCCCTGTGGAGCAAGGAGCCCAATGTGGGACTCAATCCCAGGACCCTGGGATCATGACCTGAGCTGAAGGCAGCCGCTTAACTGACTGAGCCACCCAGGCATCCCCCTACCTGTTATTTCTAATGAAACATTTTCACCTATTTAGTGCTGATTTGGTGACATAGCCATAACAGATCTTAACCATATACCAAAGAGGAATTTGGGGAATTTTGGTGAAATGTGAAAAAGTCACACATACTGGTCACAGTTGAGACTGCATTTATGAAGGAAAAATGTTTAGAAGTCATTAAAGCAGAACTTGAAAGTTGCTCTGCTCAGGAGAAATTGTGCTCAGGTTTATTTTCTGATGTGATGGAGGAAAGGGCAAAGACTGAATTTTCTTCACCTTGTACCCCTTAATATTTCTTTATTGATGGACTCTTTGGAAGGAGCTGGACTATGGAGATTTTAGTTTAGTTTTATTCAGTAGGTTTATCAAACTGCTTCTTCAGATCAAGGAAGGCATAGAAAAACCCAACTTTAGGACTCTGGGTGCTCACAAGATTATACTTTGTTATTTGATGAGCCATCTGTTTACATTGAAATTGAACAATAAGAAGAAAAATAAATGAAGCATTGTTATTTAAGAAGTCCAAGTATTCAGGCCACATAAGGTTGACCGAATAGCTAGCAGTGAAGAGGTGTTCATGTGAAATGCTTTTAAAGTATTTCCAGTCTTAGAATAATAGGTTTTTTCAGAAATTCAAAGCATTTGTAGAAATGCAGTCATAGTTTCAGAAAATGGTCTTGGTTTTTAAAATTTTTATTATTATTATTATTTTTTTATTTTGTTTTGGTTTTATTCTTGAGAAGGAATCAGACTTTAAATTTATATGACTTCTTTTGGGATGCCAAAAGGGTATATCTGCATTTTCAGGTATCTGTCCTATGGGTATGACTTTGTTTCAGAATGCTCTAATTGAGTTGAAGGTGAACTGTGTCCACTAACACGGCATAGGATCCTTGGACTTTGGGAAAAAAGCATATGAATGCCAGAAGTACCCCCAAACTCCAGCAGATGTCTGGGTGCCTTTGCTTAGTGAAAAGGGACTCTTTTACATGACCAAAGAGCCTGAATTACTATGTTCAAAAGTTGAAAGGGTCTGTGAAGATATGCGTCATTCATTGCATTAAATACTGATGTTGTTGATAATGCCTGCAACATTGTTATTGGGCTTAGAAAAATCTGTCTGAATTGTTGTATGAATAACATTGAATTAACAGTTCTGATGCTGCTGTTTTGATATTGGTAGAAAGCTTGCATTTTGTGAATAAAACAGGCTTCATTTCATTGCTACTATTATTTTTTTTTTTAAGATTTTTATTTATTTATTTGACAGACAGAGATCACAAGTAGGCTGAGAGGCAGGCAGAGAGAGAGAGAGGAGGAAGCAAGCTCCCTGCTGAGCAGAGAGTCCGATGTGGGGCTTGATCCCAGGACCCTAGGATCATGACCTGAGCCGAAGGCAGAGGCTTTAAAGCACCCACTGAGCCACCCAGGCGCCCCCATTGTTATTATTTTAACAATTACAGCCTGATTATTTATGGATTTCTGACCCATTATTGAAAAACTTTGCACATGGTTGGCCAATAGTCACTATTGGTGTATGTTTGAGGATATTAAAGAATAAAGAAGACAGATTGGTTTTTACTATAATTGTGAGGAGAGCACTGAAAGGATTTGGTATTGTGATTAAACCTTAAAAAATAGTCACTGCAAAATAATGCTGGAAAGGGTTGCCTGGGTGGCTTGGTGGGTTAAGCTCTGCCTTTGGCTTAGGTCATGATCTCAGGATTCTGAGATTGAGCCCTGCATTGGGCTCTCTGCTCAGTAGGGAGCCTGCTTCCTCCTCTCTCTCTCTGCCTGCCTCCCTGCCTACTTGTGATCTCTCTCTCTAACAAATAAATAAATAAAATCTTTAAAAAAAATAATGCTGGAAAGATAGAAATAATAATATTAGCTGTCTGTAATTGAGATTTCTGCCATATATTTGTACTTACAGACTGTACTTGACTTTATATTCACTATAGATGTTACTGGCCCACTTTACAGAAGAAAAGTGAGGCTTACAATAGTAGTTAAGTAATTTTCCCAAACTTGTATTGCTAATGAATTTAAGCCTGGTTTCTCTCCTTCCAAAGTTTTTGTTCCATACTACATTACCTGAGACTGCTTGGGTTCAGATCTCAGTTCTATCACTTACTAGCCATGTGACCCTGGACAGTGTCTTAACTTCCCTGTGCTGTGCTATTTCTCATTTGTAAAATGGGAATGAAACCACCACTTACCTCATAGAGTTTCTGAGAATATTAACTGGGTTAATGTATATCAAGTCTTTAGAACTGTTGCTGCTGCTTTATATGTGTTACCTTTCATCTCTTAAAGGACGTGCTGGAATGGTGCCATTCCGGGACAGGCCAAAATAGAAAAGTTCTCTCCTGTGTGGTTTTTAACTCAGCTTCTCCGGGTTGTTTTCTACAGCTGGGAAGTAAGAGGATTACCCTAATAGACTTCAAGCTTTAAAATTCATAAGCTTTCCTATTGCAGTTTTTCTGTCTTCCTCTTCCTAGACAGTATTTGGTACAGCACAAGCATTAGGCTGTTTTATAGTGTGCAAACTATTTCATTATGTTCCGAAGGAATGCCAAGGTACTCAGTTTATATGGAGGAGATGAGTTTAGGATAGCAGTAACCTGTTACTCTTGCATAATGTTAATTTATTTAAAGCATTTATTGTTTCTTTGCTTTCAAGACAGCCTCTCTTTGAAACCCATCTTTTGGTATCTATAGTCAGCAGAATAATGGACCCCTTGAAGATATCCATGTCTAAATCCTGAAAACCTGTGAACCTGTTAGCATACATGGTGCTGGTGTCTTTGATTTGGTGAGGAATTTTGCTTTTGAGGATATTACGCTATAGCTGATAGGTTGTAAGATTCTCCTCTTTTTTAGCAATATCAGCCAGAGAATGGTAGGATAGCTACAGCCCCAACCCCACTTCAGAAGTTCTTCCATCTCTAGCTACTCTCAATTCATCAGATTTTGATTATTCATGTTTTATAGCAGAAAAAACTAGGAGCCTGAAGTCTTAAATGTAGTAATGAGAGGAGAAGGTAGCTGAGACTAGAAAATGAAGATCGTGTCATTGATAATTCAGCTTTCTTGTGTGCGACTGGAGGCAGGTGGATTGCTGGGGAGAGTTGGGTAGGTGCAAGTGTGAGCTTTTTGCTTGCTTGCTTAATAGTTCTCTTTTGAGATAATTTAACACCAGAAAAACTAATTTCTTTGATTAACAGTGATAAATTTCTTCTTAATGAAACCTAAAGTTTCTTTATACTTTAAAATATTAATAGATTTTTGTTATTACCTCTCAATGGTAGCACTTTTAAAATGAAAGCTGTTTTTGTTGAAACATAATTAAAACATAGGCAATTAAGAAACAATCCATATTTTGAAAATGTTTTTAAAAGATTGTTTTTATTTTGGATTAGTAACTTTGTTCTATATTTAAGGCATTATGAAAGGCGGGTGCACAATTTAAAAGGTTGTAGATGCACTAAAATTTGAAAAAGCTACTCTACAGGAAGCTAATTCATTCTGAATCTTAGAAACAAACCAGTCTGAAATAAAGTCTGGTTCTGCCATTGATGAGTTGTGGACCTTGGATTTTTTCTCTCAATGCTTCAGTTTTCTTATCTGTTATAGTGGAGATAATAATAGAACCTACCTTAATAGGGTTGTTTTGTGGACTTAGTGATTTAATGTATGTAAAGCATTTTGAACACTACCTGGGACATAGTAAGCACTAAGTGTTTGTTTTTGTCCTGTTCCTCATCAGTGGGTGCTGTTTCTTTTCTCTCTCTCTCTTTTTTTAAGAATAGGAAAGAACTTATGTATTTAGACATTAAAGCCTGAAGTATCATTAGGTTCAATATTTATATATTTCTTATTTTCCATAGCTATGTTTTTTAAGCAACAATAATAGTTGCCTGTCTTTGGTTTTATTTGAATGGTTTATACAGTTTACAAACCAAACATTTGGAGATTTCTAGGGTAAATTAAATCTGAGGGTAGTTTGATTTTGTTTAAGTATAGTCATTGAATAATGTAAATATTCTTTAGTATATGTTGTGATAAAGTAATTGAGTGTGATATCTGTATCAAAAAACTACAGGATGTTTTGTTTGCAATCCTTAGTAAACTGCATTTGACAGAAATATATCCCAATCTTATTTTAGCATAAAAATATCTTAAATAGGAACTATATAATCCATAGAGGACCAGATACATTTTAGATTATCATTCAATTCTTGTTCTTGCTCTTTCCTTAGAATGTGTTCAGAAATTATTTGCTTAGCATATGCTTTAACATATGTAAATATGTTTTAAAAAACTCCCTTTTGGAAGTATCTACCTATATTGATATCACCAACAGATCTGTCTTGCATTGCTTTACAAATCAGGTTGGCAGATACTACTTCCCTCAGGAATTTTCAGTTTAAGAAATACCTAAAACTGTTGATAAATCTTAACAAATCTGTATTATATGGGACACACTGTCTACGTGCTGTAGTTAAAGAACTTATTAGTTGGTTGCTATGGGATTTTATGTCAGTCCACTAATACACTGTAACACACAGACCTTAAAAATAGGTAACCTTTAAGGCAGTCTAGGCACTTTAAGTGCACTATAAGGCACTACACTGATGTCTTGTATAACAAAAAATTTTCATTGCTTAAATACCATTTTTAAAGAATAGAATATAGTATATTTAAGGAGATTAAAAGAATTAATAATTAAATGATAAATAATTAAAAGGGAAGTAGATAAATTAATGAAGCTGCTCCAATCAGATAACTATTAGAGGCTATGCTTTTTTTTTTTTTTTAAGATTTATCTATTTATTTTAGAAAGAGTGTACGTGCACAGTCATGAGTGGGAGGGGCAGAGGAAGAGGGAGAGAGAATTTCAGGCAGACTCCATGCAGAACACAGAACCCAACGTGGGGCTCCATCTCCTGACCCTAAAAGCATGACTTGAGCTGAAACCAAGATTTGGACATCCCCAGACTATGCTTTTCTAATATATATTCTAATCTGGGAGAAAAGGCAGATATGGTAGAATTGGAGGATTTGAACTCAATGGTTGTCTGTTCCCCAGCATATACTATGTGCAGTATTTTGTGATAGGCATTGCCAAGCTGAAAAGATGAATCAAGTATATGTTATTTCTTCAAGGAGCTTACCTGGGATTATGAGGAGATAGATTATTTACATAAATAACGGAGTCATAAAGTAGAAATAGTGCATCCTGGAAAATCTAAAAGGTCTTTGTAACTAAGACTATCAAAGAAGTATGGAGGAAAGTATTTCAAATAAGGGAATGGACAAAAGCTCTAAATCAACAAAGAATGTGGCCTATTAGGGACCCTGAGTAGTTTGTTTATGTGAAGTGTTAGAACAAAGAGTTTGTGGGGAGTAAACTGGAAGGGTAGATGAGGGCCAAATTATGGAGCAGGGTTTAGATATTAATTATTTTTCCTAGCTATGGAATTCTAGTGCCTGGTATGTTATGTAATTGGTGTCCGAAACATAGTAGATGTCTAATAAATACATGAGGAATAAATGAATGCATTCAAAAGCTAAATTGGATTATTTTGTACGTAAAGGAAAATCATTTTATTTTATCCTTTTTTAAGATTTTATTTATTTATTTGACAGAGAGAGATCACAAGTAGGCAGAGAGGCAGGCAGAGAGAGAGAGAGAGAGGAGGAAGCAGGCTCCCTGCCGAGCAGAGAGCCCGATGCGGGACTCGATCCCAGGACCCTGAGATCATGACCTGAGCCAAAGGCAGCAGCTTAACCCACTGAGCCACCCAGGCACCCAGGAAAATCATTTTAGATTGCTGAACAGAAAAGCGTGTTGGTGAGATTTACCCGATAATTGTGTGCAGAAAGGCATGAGCAGGTGAGAAAGAAGATGTAGGGAGAGAAGTTAGAAGGCTATCATGATAGCTGAAGTAAGAAGAAGGCCTGAACTGAGGAGGCTTTTTAGAAGTAAATAGGGACTGATGTGAGAATTATTACAGAGGCATGATCATTAAACTTGATTATTGCAGTGTTTTGGGGAGAGTAGTGCAGAATGGGAAGAGTCAAAGTCATTATTGAAGTGTTTGCGGGGGGACTAGTAGAAAAGAGTCAAAAGTCTAGCTGTGGTTTCAGGCTGAGGTGGTGAGAAGACCATGGTGTCATAAACCATGCCTGGGATTAGGGAGGAAGGTTACATGTGGAGAAGAATATAGTGATTCTTTTTTTTTCCCCCCGAAGATTCTAAATGTCAAATACCAGTAAGGTAGTCCAGTGGTATAGCAAGTGGTTGAAAATTCAGGATTCACTTTGTAGAAAGGTTGGGTCTACCTAAACAGGTGAGATCGTAGGAAACACATTTTCAGAGGGCCAGGAGAGACTAAAGGATGGGTCAGAAAAGAAGGTACCAAACCACAGTTCACTGGGTAGGAACTTAAGGGTCAGTGAATTTCAAGGCGGAAGCCAGTTAATTTCAAGGTTAACTAGCTGTAATGAAGGCTAGAGAGAACATCAATGCTGAGTACTAAGAAAAGCTATATGAATCTCGTTAGGAGTTCACCACAGAATAACACTGGCAGGAAGAGGAGGTAAAGTTGAAGTATCATCATGTTGATTAGCCTTGATCATTTTTGTGAAATGAAAGGCAAAACCATTTTCGGAGAGTAAAGGTTGCTTGCCTAAAGTATTGCACGTAAGATTAGAAAACAAAGCTTTTGTCAAGGGAAACGTTTAAGGAAATGAATTTTGTTAAGATTTATGTATTACATTTTTTGACTGCTTCTTTGATATAATATTAGTTGTTTCACCAAGTATGAACTAGCTATAGTTGAGAATGCTCGAACAATGTCTGGCTCCCCATTTATCAGGGTTGTTATAGAACATGCCTCTATATTGGGGGAGGAGCTGGATTAGAATGGGAATCTATGGAAATCAATGAATTATATCTTTAGATTGCTTGATCTTGAATAGGTAGATGGTAGGTAGAGTCAGTTATTTTATATTTTCTCATGAGAATTTCCTGAGAAACAGGAAATTTACTTCAAAGTTGAAAATTTTATAACAATAAGGCAAAAAACTTCACAGTTTTCCTAATGTGAAAACTGAGGATGGGGTTCGAGACTTCAGGGTCATGTAAGTAGCTGAAGATTGAGCCGGGTTTTGAAACTTCATCTATCCGATTAAAATTCATGTCCTTGACATCATACTTATTTTTCAGTAAGTTGGATAGCAAGACATTTCAGACCTAGATAATGGTTTTGTAAAAGTCATGATGGAAGTGTAAGGATCAGAAGAAATCAAGTTTACAAGAGGGGCAAAGAGCCGGCTAACGGGGGAGAAGAAGTTGTCTAGCAATAGTACAGAATGACTAAGTATATAAATATATATTTTACGTGTATTTCAATACACATATGCATGTGTATATATACTTCAGTATGTAAATATATGCATTATGTCTGTATCACAAATGCACATAAGTACATATGCTTATATATACTATTTAAGATATTCTGTATTATGGTTTTTTTCCCCTTTGGCAAGACTGCTGCATTCATATTACTTATATTTATTATTATCATTCATAAATTTTTATATTTTAACTGTAATATAAAAATTCAAAATTAAAGGTCTATTTAATATATGGTACTTTAAATTATGAAAAGTAGCATGTTCAGAGTCTTTAGCAGTTCAACTATATACTTTTAGAAAGGAATAAAACTCAATAAAACTTAAGGTTCTTTAAGAAATAGAATATCAGGTTGTTCTGGTTTCTTTATAGAGTGGTTATATGTACCCTTTGTTGCTAGGGACAATGTAACATTGTGGAAAGACTCACTTTGTAATTATTTATGTATTAAAGTAATATATATTGAATGAGTACTCTGTATGAGGCACTAATTCAGGTTTTGGGATACTATAGTGAAAAAGACCAAATTCTAAGCGATAGTAGGGCAGCTACGCAAAACTCTGGAGGAAGAGCATTGCCAGGCAGGAGGAATGGCAATTGCAAAGGTTCTTAGGTTAGTATGAGCATAGTATTATCCAGGGATGGGGAAAAAAGTCCAGTGTGGTGGAAGTCTGGATGGCAGAGGCAAGAATTGTAGGAGAATGTGTTAGAAAAGCAAGCACCCAGATCATGTAAGTAAATCTAATTCTGAGTAATGTGGGTAGTCTCTTTCTGGGATTGAAGTAAGGCAGATGAAGAGATTGGATTTTTAAGTTTGAGAAGCTCCATCTGACTGTTGCTGGACAATAAATGGGGGGTAGGGGGGAGTAGGATAGGATTTAAGAGTAGAAGCAAGGAGACCAGTTAGTATGAATTGAAGGACTCTAGGCTAGAGTTGATGGTGCCTTGGTTTAAGCTTTTAGCAAGGAAGTATGGGGTAGTTGGAGTGAAGATGTGTGGAACTTGGAGATTGTCTTAATGGGACTTAATGATATTAGGTATAGAAATTAAGAGAAAGTGAAGAGCCAGAATTGGCACCTATTTTTAATCTCAAAAAATCTGGATGGGTCATAGTGTCATTTAGGAGGATGGAGAAGTTTGAGGGAGGAACAGGTTTGGAATAAAATCAAGTGTTCTGTCTTGGGCATGTTAAGTTTGAGATGCCTTAGACATCCAAATGGAAATGTTGAAAGGATAATTATATATAGCTTTAGAGATGAAGTGACTGATGGAAGTTTGAGTCATCACAATGCACCTAAAGAACTGGATGAGAACACCTGAGGGAAGAGTATAGGTAGTAAAAATATGGGTGGGAATCTGAGTTATGATAGCTGGGTGACTTAGAGAAGTTATTTAACCTTAATTTTCATATTTCTCATATTTCAGTCATTGTGAATTGGGATCATATAGGGCTTGTTGCATAAAAGGTAATACATGACAACTATTATTTTAATGGCAGTTTAATTTTTAGATGGTTATTTTAGGTTTTAGTCATACTTAAACTGCCTTCATCAAGAAAAAGACCCTTTCATTTTCCAAAATAACTATGGTCTACTATTAAACTTTTCCCTAGATAGAAGCTTTTATATTGAGAATTTTTCACCAAAGAGGAGGCATGGAGGGCTAAGGAAAATATAGGAGAGATAAAGGGACAAAAATATTCAAGCAGCATCATAGTTGTGCCTAGGATACCATTAATGCCTTCTTGTTTTATCTTTCTGTTATATTCATCTCCTTTTTCTGTGTACAACATATCTTGGCTTTGTATCTTTTGAATCTTATAATGTACTACTTTTTGTAGTTGCTCAACAAATAATAATTTTCATGTACATGAGGTACACTGTTCTCCTGAGACTTGCAGTTCCTATTTAAATGCCTTGGAAAACAAAAGTTTTCTGCCAGATGAGAATATCTCTTCTTGCTCAGAATGCATTTTGTGCTTGGAGTTATATTAAAAATAATTTATAGCAGTATTTGTAAAAAGTCTACTAAATGAATGTTCTGTCAATTGTTACAGAGTTACAAATTTTGTCAAGGAAAGTTGCAATTGATTTTAGACCAGTTGGATCCAGGGCAACCTAAAGAGGTAAGTTTAAAGGATAGCTGTCAAATTCAGTCAAATATTTATATATATTTATAATATATTAGATTGTGATCAGTAAGCAGCTGAACTGTTTCTCTTGAAAATAGGCCTTTATTATCATGGTGCTCCTAGACTAATGTCCCTGCTAGACTTTCCAGTCTTGAAATGAAAGGTCACAGAGCAGGGGAGGCTACCAGAGAATTGTCATGCTTTGTAGAAAGAAATTTTTATGTCTAGTTTCAGTTTTGAAGGGATAAAGTAATAAGCAGTTGTCTTCTAAACTGTTCTTTCATTGTTGCTTTGTATGTGATATTTTAGTGATTTCCTTAAAGAAAAATGATCTTCATTTAATGTTCTTTCTACATCTGGAAAATGTGAGCAACTTCGACACTCTCGTTTATAGAAAAAGGATTTTAAAGAAGCAGTTCTGTTGAATTGTACCTGTTTATATTTTAAGGTTTCATAAATTACTGTTTATTAAGTCTTGTTTCATTAAGTCAGTCTGAAATAGAAAATAGTATTTGTATATCTTGCCAGTTGGTTTCAGTTTTTGAAATGTTTTTCAAGTTTTCATTTTATTTTTTAAAGATTTATTTATTTGAGATAGAGCGTGTGCAAGCACCAGCCGGTGTGGGGGGGAGGGGTCAGAGGGAGAGGCAGAAGCAGGATCTCCACTGAGCAGGGAGCCCAACTTGGGGATCATGACTAGAGCCGAAGGCAGATGGTTAACTAGGCACCCAGGCAAGCCACAAATTTTCATATTAAACTAAATGAACAGTTATGATTTACTCCCACTGATTTTTTTTAATCACAGTAATTTTTAGCATTTCACATTCTGATTTATTTTCTAGGTTCTTTTTTTTTTTAAAGATTTTATTTATTTATTTGACAGAGATCACAAGTAGGCAGAGAGGCTGGCAGGGAGAGGAGGAAGCAGGCTCCCTGCTGAGCAGAGAGCCCGATTTGGGGCTCGATTCCAGGACCCTGAGATCATGACCTGAGCCAGAGGCAGAGGCTTTAATCCACTGAGCCACCCAGGCGCCCCTATTTTCTAGGTTCTTAGTAAATGTTTCAAAAGGTATTAGAAATGAAACTTGATTTTATATAATAACAATCTCTCTTTTTTAAAACATTTTATTTATTTATTTGAGAGAGAGGGTGAGCATGAAAAAGAGCATAAGACAGAGCGAAAACACAAGTTGCAGGGAGGGGTAGAGGGAGAAGTGGACTCCCTGCCAAGCAGGGAGCCTGATGTAGGACTCAATTCCAGAACCTTGGGATCATGAACTGAGCCTAAGGCAGATGCTGAACCCACTGAGCCATCTAGGCGCCCTATATAATAAGAGTCTTATTGTCTTCCTTTTTAGTGGATTACTTGGAAATCTATACTTAGAAATCTATACTTATTCAGAAACTTTTATAGTACTTCCGCAAGTAGTAAGTTCTTAATGGGATTTTGTCCTAAAAATTAACTGAAAGGGAGAAAATACTTAATGTTTCTAAAATCCCTCCAAAGTCCCCAGTCCTATCACAAATACAGTTGTGTTTAGTTTTTCTTTTATATGAATATATAGACACTTTTAAGTGCATGTGTATTCTTTTTCACCTAAAACTTGATACCCCGATTTAGAGGGTTTGGTTTTATAAGGTCTTAGCTTCTCCTGCAACCCAGCTTCTTGCCCCTTTTAAACCACTGTGTTTCAGTTATTTTATCTGGGGAAACAACCACATTTTCTAACCACAGGTTAGAATCAGTGTGTTATTACTCACTGGTTGGAGAGTGGTGGGGAAGTCTTGCTCCATTCATGACTGGAGTAGAGCTATTTTTTACTGCTTTCCTTTGGGTCATACTGTTTTGGGTGAATTCTGACTTGATTTTGCAAAGAATGATTAAAAAGTAAGTTTTCCCTGAAAATGTAGACAATCAGTTTTATATCACACTGTTGACTTTTCCTACCTCAGTGTCTAGAATGTCAGAAAACATGGTATAGCATCGAAAACTAGTCCAAGTTAATTCTTTTGTGAAAATTGTTCCTATATTCTGGAATGGGGATGTTTCACCAGGGGCATATTATGCTAATTTTAAAATTAAGGCCCTCAAACTATAGGACCACCTAGGGGTGCCTACTTAAGTAGGAAAACCTTGCCCTGGTGATTCAGATTTGGCCACTGTCCTTCTTCCTCTTTCACTTAGATATATGACCTAAAATCTCCAAAAGTTAGTTTATAATTTTTGCTTTAAGTAAAGTGACAACCTATTTTTTTTCTGTTTAACACTTAGTTTAAAAGAAATGAGTTCTCAAAAATTGTTTTATAAAAAGACCTCTGATTTTCATCATTTGGCTCTTTAAGACAATCATCTAGACTGCTTTTCAGTGTTTAATATATAAAGTATTGGTGGTATCCTAGTGGCTGGGTATTAATAAAAATCTTTTAAATTATAGGTGAGATATGAAGCCTTGCAAACGTTATGTTCAGCTCCACCATCTGATGTTTTGAACTGTGAAAATTGGACGACTCTTTGTGAAAAACTGACAGTGTGTCTTTCAGATCCTGATCCTGTGTTTAGTGTAAGGAGATGCTGATAGAAATATTTTTTAAAAAATATTTGTTTTCCCATCATTCTATAAGCAACTGGAATTATTTTCTTTAATAGTGGCTTTACTATTCATGGAATTTCAATTCCAGCTTTTGAGTTATAAAGATTTTCTTTAAAGACATTAACTTACTATTTCATGATTAGACTCCCAGTGTGATTAATATCACAATTCACTGCCAAATAATAGTAGACTGTAACCTTGCGCATTGAAAGGGATATCCAAATATTCGTGTTTTGTTTTGAATTAAGAAAAGTACTTAAAAGTCTACTTAAAGCATTTTTGAAAGAATTCATGACATATGAAACTTTGAACTTAAAATGATTAGAATTTATTCTAACTGAATCATAAGCATTTTCCTTATGCATTTAAATGTTTTTTAGAGATTGCTTAATTGCTTAAAAAGAGGAAGAAAACTAAAGCTAAGTTTAGAAGATAATTGAGATGAATCATAAATATATAAAATTCTAAAAATTATGAAGTCAGTAGAGAAATTATTGAATATAAAAAATGATACTTTTATACCTTCTCAGGAATACTATCATGTGAGTAAAACTATATTAAAAAAGTATAGTTGTTGTATTGGTTATATCAGTGATGTAAATTAAAAAAAATCCTACCATATCCCATATTCACATTTAAATGCAAATTTAGATTTAGTGGGTCTTTTTCTTAATTGATATGTCAGGAAAGAAAAAGTTGGCTTTAAAATTGTTATGGTGCTTTCTACAGAATTTAAGATGTTAGCACAAGAGTTAAATTTTGTTAGCTCTTCAGCAAATATGTGTTGATTACCAACAATGTGCAGCATTCTAGTTTAGATGCTGAAAACACACTGAGCAAGACAGAAGTCTTTGCCTTCATAGAACTTACATTCTAGTAGAGGAGTCAGACAGTAAGCAATTATTAAAGAAAAAAGAATCTCAATACATTTATCTGTTGAAAATCACATTCTTCCATCAATGAAGATAAAATTATACTGGTAAACTGAAGTGGTTTGGAAACAAGTGGTTTGCTGTTTTTATAAGGGGGGAAAATGTGTTCAATTACCTAATACCTGGACACAGTTCAACTTTACTGTCACCAGGTGATGATGCAGACTAAGGTAAAAACTCAGTGATCCAAGAACTTGAAAAAGGAAAAAGATATTTCAGGGTCACTTTTTACATTTCAAGGAAATACAGTTGTAAATTTCTCTGTATTTTTTTAAAATTTTTTATTTTTTATAAACATATATTTTTATCCCCAGGGGTACTTTCTCCCTGTATTTTTTTTCTTAACAAAGAATAGTGGTCAGATAGT